>NW_005877801.1:0-8280 GCF_000147115.1 Myotis lucifugus | reverse complement strand
GTGTGTGGGTGGGTGCGTGTGTGTGTGTGCGCGTGTGTGTGTGTGTGTGCGTGTGTGTGTGTGTAGGCGGTGGAGGCTGTCTCAGTAAGAGTGTTACATCCTCTTATATGGGACTTAAAAGGCAAGAGTGCATATTTATTTGTCACAGAACTGTAGACCCAGAGTTTTCAAAGACCTTTAAAATTAACCTAGTTTATGTGTGCATCTTAAACAGGCTCGTTGTTAAAAATACTAACGCCAAACACCTGTGTGTGTCAGGTACTCAGATGTATCTGTGTTATCTCATTCATCCCTCACGGTCTTGGGAGGTAAAGACCATTCGTATCCATAGTTCACAGCTGCGGAACTGAAGCACAGAGATAGGAAGCAGTTGGCCCAGATCTCACAGCCAGAAGGCTTAGGCTTGGGTTTGAACTTGGGTAGTCTGGTTTGGAGTCCCTGATCCCTTTCTCATGCTAGTGTTTCTGTTCAACAGGGAATGAGTATGGTCTAGTTTCTGCTGCATGCAATGCACAGGTGTCATGTATATCATCACCGTGTGTGTTAGTACATGTGATGCCCTTCCTACAAATGCGGAAACTTACTCAGGCTCACACAGGTGTCACATAAGAGCTAGGATGAAAATTCCAGATTCTGTCTCCCAGACTTGTATCACCCTCTGTGCGCACACACACACACACACGCACACACACACACAAACACACACACACACACACACCAGCTGCAGTTAGACACAGACTGACTATGCTGTTGCTATGTGTTTGCATTGTGTGAACCCTGAAGAATAGAAGGGCTGGTCAATTGCCCTTGAATTTAACTCATCACTGTGCAGGTAATATACAAATAGAGATGTGAGACAGTTAGCAACAAATGTGAAGTTCTGTTGTGCTAAAATGCCAGTCTCTAAAATCGAGAAAAAAAATACCTCTAGGAAAGCTTACGAAGGAAGAGTTTTACGGAGACAATAATGATAGGAATTGTACTCCTGGACAGCCCCAGTTTTAAAACATTTGGGCTAATTGTGCTGATTTACTTGTCAGATCTCCCATCACAGTTATTAGTCCCTAAAACATGCTTTCCTTACTAGTACTGCATACAGGCGCATGAGCAGGAGTGTTTTGAACCTGCACTGCGGTGGCTGGAAGTAGTGCATGACAACTGTGCATCAGCAAGGACAAGGGCACGGTGTAGTTGGTGGGTAGTCAGGGGAGGGGCAGCTCAGAGTGGCATGTCTGGATTACTATTTGCAACATTTGTAAGTTTATTTTCCTCTGTAGGTGATGCTCAGTATCACTCAACTTGCCACTCCAGCCTGGAGTAGGTCCACAGCATGGCCCAGCCTGCTCCAGGATCACAGAAATAAATGGCACTGAAATCACTCTTTGTTTCCACATATGCCTGGCCTTTTAAGTGTTGAATTGGCGCCGTGGCCCCCTACATCTTTTTGTAGCTTTGTTAATCGTATGAGCAGCTTCTGCAAAGAGCAATATATCTAAGTACAATTATTAATTGAATATGATTCAATCCCATCCCATCTTTACTAAGAAACCAAAGAAGGAAATTCAATTACTCTCACCCTTTCCATTTCTAAAGATCAAGTCCTCCCCTTGCACAGTTAAAATTATGAAAGATTATCTGCTTAGTAGAAGGTTACAGGAAAATTTGGATTCCTGTCAAATATTTAGTGTAATATCACAGGATCGGGATTAATATAGCCTTTCGGCAGCTTGCTCTGAATGTCTGTCAATGCAATCTCTCTTTTGGAAGCTTTTGAATAAAAGGCATTCTATACCCTGGCATGATTCAAAGTACTCAGTGGAGATGGTAGCAAGATGAAACAGTTTTAGGCCAAGTTATCATGCCTGCGGGTCATGAAAATGCAGACACCTCAATCTCATTTCACAGCTTCGTGTTGGTGCTCTGACTCCTTAGAGAAAATTTACTCTATTGGAGCCAGGTTTTAAGTCTATGTGGATATTACAAACAGCAGCAAAAGCAAAAACCAAAATAAAATTTAATAAAATATAACATAATCATCATTGTTTGGAAGAATTGTTTCAAATACCCCTGGAGAATAACATTATTAATAATTACTATGATTATTGCTATGAGAGTTAAGATTTATTGTATCTATCCTAAGTTTCAGACACTCTCAGTGCTTTATTTTCTCAGACCTATGTCTCGTTGACTCCAACGGCGTTGGCTATGAGCCTTGGACTGAAATCCCCATATTACACAGCTTTTCCCACCCTCCATGATGGGTCTGCTTTGCCAAGAATGAAGTATCTCCTATTATGCTTTATTCAAAGTTATCAACAAATCCGCGTTGGGAATGCGAGTTATGTGTAAATAGCTGGGATTATTTTGTCCTCCCAAGCTTCATTTTGCAGTCTGATGGTATGGTGTGCTACAAGTACAATCATAAAAGAGAGTATTTATGCAAAGCTTTCCACGTAGCTTCAATGAGTTCTGCCTCAAAGCCCTGTTCAAACAGAAACCCTAGTGTCCCCTGGCGTTCCAGCTAAAAAGGTAAATATTTGTAATAGGCTCACTGCAGTCGTAGTCCCAGCATTGGCAGGAGCGCTCATTTCTGTTCATGCCATGCTGCCAGGAGCTGGCACCCACCCGCACCTGTGGCTCACACTGAAATCTGAGTCTTGGGGTGGTGTTTTCTTTTCCACTCACGGGTTCTAGCGAGCACGCGAGGTGTGGACCGCAGTCTCTGCATTGCAGGAGGAGAAATAACACTGGCTCCATTAGCAACTCGAGTTACAAAGACCCCGAGGGAGGAGTGGCTCAGGGCTCTGCAGCCACAGCAGTCTAGGATGGTACACTCACAACGGATTTCTCAATGCAGGCAGATCCCTTCTTCAAATGAAATATCGTCTGTAAGTCCGGCAGGTAAAATAGATAAAATAATGAGGACTCCTGCTTATTCAGGGCGTTCTCTGTGACAGGCACTGTGCTCAACACCCTGCATAATTTTTCTCATTTAATTCTTACAGAGGCTACCTGGGGTAGGCAGATTAAGGTTCTCCGTTATTAAGCCGGCTTAGAGAGTTTAATAACTTTCCAAATTCCTGTGTCCTAGTGGAAGACACTGTTCAAACGCAGGCAGGCAGTCAGTCTCACACCAGAGCCTGGATTCTTGGCCACGAAAGCCAGACCTGCCCTGTGAGAGCAGCCATGTGCTGAGATTGTCCCAGAAATTATGTAAATTCTGGTCCTCCCCACCTGATAACCACGTGGAACTTCTCCAACATCCCTAGGGCCCCACAGGACACACAGAAGTAAAGCAAGTGATATTAAGCAAAGAGAAAAACTTAAGCTTACTTTCTAAAATCACATTTTAAAGGAGCGGATAGATGCCTATTTGTTTCTTTGTTTAGTTTTTAAAAATTTTAATCAAATCCTTTTTTTTTCCAAGCTCTATGGAGATGTAATTGACAAATAAAATTTGTATATATTTATGGTATACAGTATGGTGCTTTGATATGTGTATGCATTGTAACAGATGACCACAATCAAACTAATTTATCTTATCCATCACCTCCCATAGCTGTCATTTGTGTATGTGTGTTGTGAAAATATGTAAGATCTGCTCTCTTAGCAAATTTCAGATATAAATGTGTGTTATTATCTATAGTTTTTATGCTGTACATTAGCCATCCAGTTCTTACTTATGATGCATAACTGAAAATTTTCTCCCTTTGACCAACATCTTCCTATTTCCCCCACCCTTAGTCCCTGGCAACCACCATTCTACTCCCTGTTTCTGCAATTTTTTTAGATTCCACATATAAGTGAGATTATGCAGTATTTGTCTTTCTGTGTCTGGCTTATTTCACTTAGCATAATGTCCTCCAGTATCACCCATGTTGTCACAAATGACAAGATTTTCTTCTTTTTAAAGGTGGAATGACATTCCATTGTATGTATATATGGCACATTTTCTTTATTCATCCATGGAGGGACACTTAGGTTGATTCCATATCTTGGCTATTGTGAATAATGCTTCAATGAGCATGGGAGTGTAGATAATCTCTTTGAGGTACAATTTTGTTTAATTTTAAAAATAGACCTCCTTAAAGGTTGCTTCTGAAGATAATGTAGTTTGTCAGTTACATAATTCCTTCATATTTGAGCAAATATATGTGTACCAAATTTTGAGAACTTTCTTAGTCATTAAAATTACAATAAAGAACCTGACAGTGATTTTGGCCTCAATGATCTCACAGGTAGGGTGACCACCAATTTATTATCCATGTTAGGATATCCTTGGAAATAAAAGGGGGCACAATTAATAATTAAAAAGGGACCACAGGCCTAAGCCATGAGTGTTGTGAGAAAATTGGCTCATAGATGAGTGGAGGTTCCATATAGTTATGATGTCTTATAAATGTACTTTAGAGCTAGGCACAGGTTGTACCATGCACAGAGGAGTGCTACCCAAGAAAGTCAGGACAAAGCAGATTTCTTAGAAAGGAGATGTTGAAGGTGAGTCTTTAAGGGTGAGTAAGCATTCCCAGGTGACGAGTGGGGATGAGCATGCTGGGTAAAGAAGAGGGCATAAATGCAGGTATGAAATGGCAGGTTGTAGGCGGGGAGCAAGAGACTAGAGCAAAAGATGTGAGATGGAGAATGTCAGGACATGAGAAAGGCTAGGAAAGGTAAGGAATCTGGGTTTCATTTTCTAGATGCTGGGGTGTAAGCAGCATGGACTGATGGGCACTTTAGAAAGAGTAGCTTCTCCAGGTGTGGCCATAGGAGGCAGAAGGAGACCAGAGAGGTGAGCAATAAGAGTGGTTCTCCAGGCCGACTGCACAAGAAGTAACGTGCAGAGGCTTAAAAATACCAGTGCCTGCCCCCACCCCAGCTGGGAAAACACATTTCTGGGGTGGATCCAGGCACTGGTTTGTCTTCTCAGTTCTCCATGGAATTCTACTGGGCAGCCAGCACCGAGAATCCCTGAGCTAGAAGAATGTTGGTTGAAGACAGAAGAGAGAGGATGATTTGGGGGTATACAATGGTTGTTAGGGTAAAGGGGATAGATTAGAAAAAAATTTGGAAGGTAAATATCACTATAGCAAGAACTGGTGATGAATTGGATGGGGGTGGAGGAACGGAGGTGAGCTGCTAAGGATGGTTCCCTCCTGGGGGTCCGGGGGGATCATTGTGTCTGGACCTGAAGTAACAAATCCCTGAAGGGTAGCTGTTTCACACAGGAAGACAGAGGTAGATGTTGGAAATATAGAATGTGAGGTGTCTCGAGGAAAGCATGCAGTCACCAAAGTGGGGAGTTAGTGTGGAACCCCCATATTGAAGTAGCAGGTGAGAAAGGTGAACACCATGAAGGAGAGAGAAAAAGAATAGAGATGACAAAGGGACTCTTCTAGTCCTCACTGCTCAATATGGTGGCCACTCGCTACATGCTGACATTTAAAATGAAATTCATACTTTGGCAGATTTGATTGACGGGAAAGGCCCTGCTTATTTCAACTAAGTTTTTGTAGGTAATGCCTTCTCTAGCTTCATTGTATCTGTTCATTTACTCATTCACTCATTATCTCACTCATTCCTTACACACTCTCTCACCCGCTTTCTGCCCAAAGAGGAAACTGGGTGATGCCATGCCCAGAAGAGGTGAGCCTGTAGAGGTTGGCTGTGGTCCAAATTGGTAAAGCCAGTCTGTCTCCATTTTCAGTGACGTGAGCTGTGTGTCTAGTCATCTTTTATCTGTGGTTTCTATAAAAACACATTGCTCTCTCTGACTCCACAAACTAGAACTGGCTTTCAGTGGTGAGTGATGTGACTACTAAATAGTTGGATTAAAAAATTTTTAAATGACTCTGGGATTTTCCAGGATAAGAAGTGGTTACAGATATTGTGTTGTTTCAGATGTCTTGGAGATTATATAGGCCTGGGTATTTTTTTTATTGGTAAGTCTGTGTCATTTGAATATCTTTCACTGAAACTTTCCCACCTCCTCTTCAGCCCCCACTTGAATACAGGAGTAATTAGGGTGAGCTCAGAATGTCCATGTCATCCTGACCTATACCAGAGAGTGTCAGACTCCTGGCTCTGTCAGTAAAGTGTAGAAGGCAGGCCACGCTACTCAGGAAATAGTACTTGCATTAGTACAGAGTGATTTGGATTTGTGTTAAGACTCTTACGTGCCTTTAATATTGTTTATTGCCCCCTCATTACTCATTATATACAATGGTCAATTCCACGTACACTGCAGCCTGGAATGGTTTCTGAAAGTCCCTGTTAGTTCTGTATTAATTAAATTGTCATGCTTTGAAGATACAAGGAAATGTGGTCCTTTAAAGAAATCCTGGCAGAAAACCCTTTAGAATCTACCATTCATTCAACAATTATTTACTGATCCCTTACTGTGTGCTGGAGTGATGTTGGGTGCTGGATAATACAGTTATATAAGCTCTATTTTTGGTATCGCTTCTCAGCCTTTGGGCTAAGATCAGGCATACTTTGGGATGTTCGTAATCTCATATTGAGAAATAAATGATGCTATATGTTGGGCACTGTTCTAGAATATGTTTACATATTTGACTCAGTTCATCTTCACACCAACACTATGAGGTAGGTGTTGTCGTTATCAACCCCATTTTGCAGATGAGGAAACTGAAAAATATAGAGTTTAAGGACACATCCCAAATCATACACTAAAGGAAGGCAGAACTGAGATTCAACCGAGGCTAACTCTAGTCTGTATTATTAACTACTATGCTTACTTCCTCTACCCCACTCAACTGTGATTTCCTGTGGGAGACTAAGGGAAAACTCCCCTTGAAATTAGCTTATTTATAGAATGTGATTTATTGGTTTATCTGTGGTTTACATCTAGCTCTGTATATATTAATGATACTTGAAAAGGAACATTTTTAAGATACAAATGCTTTTTCTTCCTATTAAGCAGAGCTCAGCCAAATAGAAATGAAGAAAGAGGTAAACATTTAGTTCACCTGGCATACCTTGGGTTATCTTTGAGGATTTTTGAGCTCTTAAATCTAAAATATTTTAATAGGTATTCTTGGAATCTTTTTTTCATTCCAAGTGTTTAAGTGTGTCTAGAACAATGAGAGAATGTGTTGTTTTAGAAGTCATATATAAATATTTACATAATAACATTCACCTTTGCTGGGCTACACAAGCCATATTCCACCTTGGGCTCTATTAGGAGTTGCCCAAATACCTACACATCCATAAATGTCCCTGCTACCCACCAAACATCCTTGAGCCCTAGGAACATAAAGACGTTACATAGAAAGCACTTACAGAGCAATTTTATTAAGACTTGGGTTTCTGGTATAGTTTCATTTTATCACTCAGCTATTATCTTGAATCTTCCATTCACGAAAAGGTTCTTGTTGTACTTAATTCAATTCTCTACCTTATGGGCTATCAGTGTTTTGTTGAGCACCTTTCCACCCAGACCGATAACAGGATTTGGTAACAGCATTCAATTGTATTACCACTGAGCCTGTTGTAGGTATAGGATTTCTTTGTGTAGGCTGGGCCCTGGCTATGACTTATTTAGGCTCTTACTTATTGCCCCTAAAACTGGCTTGACTGCAAAGTCACTCACTAATTCTTCCAGAGCGCAGACGTCTAAAGGTGCTCATGTAAATAACCTAGATACCATCTGAGAGCTCCGGGTCCACTGTAATCTCTGTGGTGAAGAGATCCCTGGCCATTGGAAGTACAGGTGGGCCCCGCTACGCGAAAGTAGAGCATTTCTATGAAACCTTTTCTAAGCCAAGATGGGTAAAGAGAAAAAGTAATTGCCACTAGTTTATATGTCTTTATTTTGTTCACTACAATCAAAAACTTAATTACATCCAGTTTTACACTAAGTTTTTCAACACCTTTATGAACTCAGGCTTTTCTGATACTTGAAAACACATCTTGCTGATGGATATGCAGAGTATCTATAAGAATAAATGCATAATATGCAAATTGACCAAATGGCCAAACAGCGGAATGACCGTCTGGACAACCACGCAATGACAAGCACTGGTGCCAGATCAGCCAAGGCAAGTGCGATGCGATTGGTCCTGGGGGTCCCCGCCATTGCCCCCATGATTGTTCCCGCAGAGGGAGGTCAAGGCCATCAGCCGGCGGGGTGATCAATCGGTGGGGCTCCATGATCTCCCCAAAGAGGGAAGCCCAAGCCCTCGGCCGGCACCTGCTGCAGCAGATGGGGCGGGGCCTCCCTCTGCAGGGCGATTGATCGCAGGGTTCCTGGACAGTGAGAGG
>NW_005877800.1:2655-8381 GCF_000147115.1 Myotis lucifugus | reverse complement strand
TGGATGGACGCTCAGTACAGGGTCTGGGGAAAGGTACCCCGTGTGCCACCGCCTGGGACCTCTGTGTTTGGCCCCTTTGAACTCCTTGAACAGCCCCCAAGCCTCTGCACCAGGGCAAACCCCAGAGCGCCCCAGTGGGCCTCACGCAGCCCGGGGGGGGAGTGGGGGGCAAGATTCCTGATGGCCCTGGTACCAAACCACCGGCCAGGAAATGTGCTGCCCCATGGGCGGTGCCATCTGGGTGGCGGCACGAAAGGAAATGCGGGGATCTAGAGGCACGCCCCTCGGTTCCTACCCCACTTGGCACATTTTAAATAAGCTTCTGTAAACTACATTTGAAGCACAAATAAGTGCACAATTTTGACAGTATGTATTGTAAAACGTATAAAATCATCACAATCAAGTGGGCAAACATTTCTATCCCCTTCAACCTTGTCTTTTTTACTTTATATTACTTCTCCCACTGATATTCCCGGGCAACCGCTGATAGGCTTCGTGTCACTACAAATGTGTTTGCATTGTCAGGAATGCTTTGAAAATGGAATCATGTAGTATATAGTCTTTTTTTTTTCTGTCTTTAAAAATTTCAGAATACTCATTTTGAGTTGTATCCGTATTTATCAATAGTTTGCCCCACTACTCCCTGCCCTTTTCGATTTGGTATAGGTATACCACAGCCTGTTCATCCATTCATCTGATGATGGACACTTTCTTCCAGTTTGGGACTGTTGGAAATCAGGCACTATGCACTTTCGTGTACACGTCTTTGCACACATTTTTTTTTTTTCTCTTTTGGATAAGTACCGAAGAGTAACAGTATGCATATGTTTAACTTTGTACGGAATTACCAAACATTTTCCATTGTGTTCAACCACTTGCTTTTCACTAGTAGGATCTGAGAGTTCAAGTTGGTCCATATCCTCGACAACAGAAAACATGGTAAAGCTTCTAAAATTTATTTTACTAATTCTAATTGGTTTGTAGTGCTATCTCTCTGAGATTTTAATTTGTAATTTCTCGTAATAATGCTGTGCATTTTTTCACAAGTGAATTGGCCATTTACATATCTTTTGTGAAGTGCCTGAGGTCTTGTTGGTGTTTTAAAACCAGGTTTGTGTTCTTAATTGAAATGTAAGAGACCTTCATATATTCCACATGTGTGTCTTTGTCTGATATAGGTCTTATAAATATTTTCTCCTAATCTATGACCTAACTTTTATTTTTATGGTAATGTCTTTCAAAAACCAAAAGGTTTTATTTTCATGAATTCAAACTTATAGATATAGATACATATTATGATTTATTTTATTTGTGTTCTAGCTAAGAAAACATTGTCTATGCCAAATTTTTAATAATTTTATTCTAAGACTGTTATGGTTTCTGATTGAACATGTAGATGTATGACTCGTTTCGAGTTAATATATGTGTATGGTGTGAAGTAATGGTCAATTTGAAAAATATATATGATATCCAGTTGACTCAGCACAATTAGTTGAAACTAACATACCTTTTCACTGAGTTGCCTTGAAACCTTTATCAAACCCAATTGCCCAGACTTCTGAAATCAAGTTGAAGATGTGCAGAGTTACGGAGTATATTCCCTACTCTTAGAAGAAATTACAAGTTATCAACTTTTTCTAAGTTATCAGATGGTTTGGTAGAGACAGAATTGGTTGATTACAGAGGGGCTACACAGAATTTTTAGGGTTATTGAACTGTTCTGTGTGAAACTGGAGTGTTGGTTACATGACTCTATGCATTTATTGAAACCCATAGAGAATGAACTTTACTGTATGCACAATTCAAAATATCAGCCACAGTGTCAAGGGATTCTAACATGGAATACAGATGGTGGGATATAAATCTAAACATATTACAAATGTCTGATATGACTTCAATGAAGATAGTTGGGGCTAGGGCTGACTTAAGTAACTTTAGATACAATGCTTTTACTGAATATTGTAAAGCTACAGACAAAAGGAACCATATAAACATAGTCCTCTAGTTATTGAATTGATTTCCCAGGAGAGTATGAGTTTAGCAATTCTGAAACTACATTACATGTATCAATTTTTATGTGTATCAGTGCTTTCTAGTTTGCTTTTTCAAAAGCCTAAATACTTATTTTTAATTCTTGTGCATAGGAAAAACAACTTTTAGGCTCCTCCCTTCAAAAATATAGGTCTATTATTCTCAGAGAATTTTTCATCCAAGAGAACTCAAAGATCTTTTCCAGAACTAAGTCACAAGCTTTGTAATTGTTTTAAAATTGATTGCTATACGAAATAGGCTTATGTGTTCTGAGAATGTGCTAATACAATAAAAGGAATTTTCAGTAGCAAAGGAGTTACAATTTTTCATTGGTTGTAATAAGTTTGTATTTTTTCCCCGTTTCAATGCTGTCTCTTTGTAGATAAAATGGGATTTCATAAGCTCTTCTTTTTCAACATCGGTTTCTAGGAAATTTTTTCATCAGGATGTCTGCTCAAGGCTAAATACAGCTCAGAGAAAAATACATCCAAAAAAGCCTTTACAAGATTTATTGTGTTGTGCTTAATGGGAAATATTGTTACTGTAAAAATACATTGTAAGGTGTGACCTTGAATGTTTGTTTACTGGGCTACTGGAAAGTAAATGTAATAGCCTTATTTTCCAAAAACAGATAAACTACTTTTCATCTGGTATATATGAAATATTTTCCAAAAAAATTTTCTCAGGACATAAGTACCTGTTTTAGCATCAGTAAAATGTTTTAAATATATGTTTGTCATTCAGATGTAAGCTATGTAGTTAGGATTATTCGGCCTCTAGTACCAGAAATGCTTTTATTAGTTTTAGGTGAACTATGCAGTTCCTATTTTCCAAGACATGGTGTCCCTGGTTTCTTCCTCACTTTTAGTTTTAACTACAAAAGTTTCTATTTGTGCAATTTTGTGGATATACAATGTATGCAACAGAGGAAACTAGTGTCAACTGACTTCTGATAGAGGCCACAAGTAGTGGCTAATCTAAGGCCACTTTTGTGCTTATAAACATGGATGTAGAAACAAACTTTGGAGTGGAACCAATATGTGAAATGAAGACTTAGTATGGGAAGTTGCTTTGCCTATGGAAAATAGAAATGGGAGGTCTTGTGTGGTAGTCAAAACCTTGTAAATATTTAGCAGTTGATAAAATATAACCTAGTACAGGGCTGGCCTGGACAAGATAAGTGTCTCAAGTTCAATTCCCTACTCCATTCCTGCTGACTAGGTGATGTGAGCATGAAATGCCCTCCTGTAACCCTCTGCTCCCTGGTCTATCCCTGGACACAGCCTAGTTCAAGGGTTTTCACCACAAGCAGCAGAGAGAAGGCTACCAGGAATGTCTCATTCATTCACCAATCACTGCAGTGACAGTCACTATAATAGGCAGTGGGCATACAGTTTTGAACAAAATCACATACAGCTCTTGTTTAATATAGCCTATAGTCTAGTGAGGGAGATAAATAATAATTTATAACAGTCAATATTTGTTAATTATTTATAATTTATAGTATGACCATTAATAATGCAATTAATATTAATACTTTATTATCATTTTATATAGTTAAGCTGCATTGAATTATTTACCAGAAAATGTTCAAAAGACTTTTTAATTCATCTAATTCTCACATACACCAGTGTGGTAAATACCATCATTATCTTCCCTTCACAGAAAATCTGGGGCACACGAATTTCCAGGATCATTGCCAATTTCAAATAGCTGGTGAACTGGGATTCAAATCCGGAATAACTAAGATTACCTTTCAATTAGTAAATAAAAACATATGTAGTTAGCAGCTTATGATTCGTTCTAAAAAGTAAATGAATCCAGTGCAGTGAAAGGGAGTTATATAGCGGGATGTTCAGTATATATGTAATTAGTTAACCAGAGGAAGACCCTCTGGACTTGAAGGCTGAGAAGTAAGAAGCCAAATGAAGATAAGAAATAAGAACAGATGAAAAGATTCAGAAGCAGGGAAAAAATTACCTATGAGAGTAATTTAAATGAGCGTATGGCTGTGAGAAAATATGCATGAGAAAAGATGATTGACTCCAAATTGGGCAGGCAGCCAGGTCCAAGGTCCAATTTCTTTACACTCACCAAACCCCTTCCAACCTACACTGAAAATGCACCAGCTCTGCCATACTGGTGGAGGGGCATTTTACATTTGAATCATGTGAAGCAAAATAAAGTTCAGTCCACTACTGGAGTATATAATTCCTGTGCTGTTTCAAACCTTAGAAGCCTTTGAATTTTAGAAAATCAAATGCTTTCAAGCTAACTGTCTGATTCTGTAGAGGTACTAGGAAAGTAAGAACATATCTCATGTCAAATTGCTACTCATACCCATAGCCTTATCTGCCTTTAAGCCATTTTGGTTCTTCCTAAATACATTTAGCTTATTCCCAAATCCAAACTTCTGAGTATATTTTCATTAATTCAAATATACTTGTTAGTGCCTACCTTGAGCCAAATGCTGTATAAATCCTAGGAATAGAGAGATGATCAGGACAGATTTGATTGGTACTCTACTGGAATTTATAAGCTAATGGGAAACAGGCAATTAAATACATAACTAAGAAGATATAAAAGGGGAATAAAGTATTGGGAGCACATACAAAGGGGGAACAGTGACAGAAATTGCCGGAGTGAGGTAATATCTAAGTAGAGACCAGAAAAAAAAGAGTAGAAGTTAAGAAAAAGGTTGGAGAAAAGTAATGACTTTGCTCAGGCATTGGCAAACAATCTGCACTATACTTAGTTTATTTTTATAAATAAAGTTCTATTGAGACACATTCATGACCATTTCCATTTGCTTATGGCTGCTTTCATGCAACAATAGCAGAAGTGAGTAGTTGCAACAATTAATCTATGACTCCCAAAAGCTAAAATAGTTGCTATCTGAGCCTTTACAGGAAAAGTTTGCTGACCCTAGTCTAAATATACGGGAAGGAGTAGAGATGAGTGAAAATGGAGACAATACCAGAAGTACGATAAAATGATAGCCTGAACTAGAGCAATAAAGATGAGGATTCTCACCTCTCCCTGCCCACCCCACCCCCAGAAAGAGATTTCAGAATACAAAAATAGTTTTGAAGTAAAAGCATCAAGACTTAGTGATTCATTGGTTGTTGGGGACATAAATGACCGCTCTGTGGCATTCAGTTATAAAGTTAGTAAAAAGTCCCATTTGTGGTTGTCAATTTTAGAAGAAAATGTTGACTTAAATATGTGGTTCTGTGATTTATCACTTGTCAGCATGTGAATGGTAAATGAAACCAGGAAAATGAATAGATGCATTCTTTCATGCTTAGAGAGAACATGTGTAGATAAGGACCCAGAACAAAGCATAATATTTAAGAATTGGGTGAAGGAAGATGAGCCTGTGAAAAAAATCAGGGTAATGTGTTGACTTCAAAGACAGGAACAGACCATTTCAATAGGAATTGGTTACCAGTGTTAAATTTTCAGGATCTACAGCTTTGGAAAAGAGGGAAAAGGAGCATTTTTTTAAATAGAAGAAGAAGTAAAGCTATTGTGAAGGTAGAATGACAGCTTTGGCTGATCCCATAGGGATCTCTGGAGCTAGAATGGCCCTTCAGATTGTCATAGTCTCATCTTTGCTGATTCCATCACTGTCATTTCTGAACATATTTTTAGCTATATATTTTCTCCAAGTTATGCCAAGACTTAATTGTAGG
>NW_005877800.1:0-2555 GCF_000147115.1 Myotis lucifugus | reverse complement strand
TATTGAAGGATGTTGGACATTGTGCTAATTACTTTATCAAGCATCTAAGTTTTTTTTTATTCTTACTCTATACAAGGTAGAATAGAATTGTCTCTTATCAGCCAGTTGAATCCTTTTTGTTGATAGGCTTATTCATTTTAGAATATACCAGAGTTTTCTATAGTAACCTTTAATACACAAAATGAATATTTTATAAGATTCAAAACTCAGTAGATGGAGTTGGTTTTGTGGGGAATGTTTTCTGAAGAGTTTAAGTATATAATTGTCGATGGTTATAATCTTCGTTACAACAGAAAGAGGAAAAGCAAAGCTCTTAAAATGTAGCTCTCATAGCTGAAGATTCTCAGCTCCTCCAATCCAGTCCATGCCACAGTGGTTTTCTCAGATTTCTTAAAATAAGAGTGGCAAAAGGCTGAACAACATGTGGGAGTAGTTTAATAAATTATGATTCTGATTATCACCCACAATCACCTCAAAATGGCATAATTTATAAAACATTCACTTTACAAGCAAGAGGTAATATACTTTTCCTTAGCTTATACCTGTTTACTGTCTGCCATGGAACTTATAAGATATATGAACACACAAAGTATGTTAAAGAGTGAAAAACAGCCCTGCCGTCAAGGCTCAGTGGTTAAGTATGGACCTGTGAACAAGGAGGTCACGGTTCGACTCCTCATCAAGGCATATGCCTGGGTTGTGGGCTTGACCCCAGTGTAGGGCAACCAGGAGGCAGCTAATCCAATCATTCTCTCTCTTATTAATGTTTTTATCTCTCTCTTCCTCTTCCTTCCTCTCTGAAATCAATAAAAATATATATTTTTTTAAAAAGTGAAAAACAGAATCTGAAGAAAGGAAACTTTGAGGAAGAGAGGCAAAGGGAACGGGAAACCAACTGAATTAGCAAGAACAGGTTTTCAATGTTGAAAGCGGGGGGGGGGGGAAGATGAGGGCAGAGAAAAATAAAAGCCTGTTGACAAATAGGGAGGGGCATAAAACTCAATGATCCATTGATAATGGGTTATATATGGTTCTATTCTTTAAATAGAAAAATTAAAAAAAGGAAATGGAGAAATAATGGCAGCTGGTTAAAGTGGTCATTGATGAAATGTATGCAGAGGATGTTGGTCATGGGAACTGCATAAGTAGCTCCCCATACGGTGGGGAAGAAGTTTCCAGTGAGGGTAGATTATTGTCCAGTTTCAATTCAACATTTATTCTTAATGACATAGAGGGGTGAATAATACATGATTGAATATTGTGTAAGAAGTGACTTTCAGTTGCTGCTGGAAATATTGAAACTAGAACAGAGCCATAAACGCAATAGATTTAACAAAAACAGGTGGAAATATAAGCCAAATTAAAATTTTCTTTGTCAAACCCGTAAGGAATCCAAGAATATTAATAGAAGAAGAAAAGCAAATATAATGTGAAATTGATATTGGAATATAATATAACTAGTTATGTACACATTTCCTTTATCCTTCGAATCTCACATAGAGTAGATCCTTACATGCACTACACACATATCAGCCAATGTCTAAGTAATAGTGCCTCTGCACAGTGGCTATCTAGACTAGAGAAACCCAGGTATAGTCCTCAGCTCTATAGATCTTGTAATAACTTATCTATTATTAAATAAAGTATCAAATGAAATAATCAAGTGAACGCTAAAGCTCTATATTCCATAACAATTTTTAAGAAATGTGAAGAGGAAATTACCTAAGGAAACTTTCAAATGACCAGCAAAAATGGGAAAAATTTAGAGAAAGTGATAGCAAGAGAGTCAGTAGATGACAGAGTTTCAAGAAGGAAGTGATAACCCGTGCCAAATGATTCAGAAAGGTCAAATGAAATAGGAAAGAAACATTGCTATTGAGTTTGGCAATTAGGATGTCACCTGTGAGAATTGACAGATAGTTTTGTGCAATGGCTGAAGCACAAGCTGGATAGCTGTGATGGATGAGTGGTGGTTGTTAAGAAAATAGAGCAGATATAAACCATTTTTCCAAGAAGGTGAGTCCTGATGAGAAAAAGTGAAATAGGGTGGTAACAGACGAAAAGACATAAAGGATAAAAAATGATGTTTTAAAATCAGAGGTATTTGTCAGAAGTAAAGAGTAGAGGGAGAGAGGATCTTATTACTGAACTAATTTTTTATAACTCAGATCACAAGATACCTACTTTGTAGGCATTTTCATTGCTCCCCAACTCCAACCCTGGCTATCTTAGGTTCTTCTCTTTTTGCTGTGCCTTCCCTGGGGTCACATATCACCTAGTCCACACCTCAATCCCAACACTTTCCACAGTGTATTCTAATATTTTTGTCTACTCCACTAGATTGAGTTTTTTTAGAACAGAGATTATGAATGCACCCTCACTTCCTATTAGAGTAGATGTCCCACCAAGTTTAATTAATTAACTTGTCTTGACAAATGAATAATCGATAAGTTATTTCTAGGCCATATAGAACTCTTGGCTAAAACTTCAACTCAAAACAGAGATAAGGATTCTGCAAAGCAATAACAAGAAACAAGCCAAAATATCAATAGGGC
>NW_005877799.1:0-8282 GCF_000147115.1 Myotis lucifugus | reverse complement strand
CGTTTACATACGATGTTTTTTACAAAAGTTATTGACCTGCTTCTTTTTGGAATTTTTCAATAATTGTTCCATGATTTCTATGACTTTAAAAAAAAAAGCAAGGTAAATTTATATCTTAAATAAACAAAAAAACACTCTCATAAATACCAAGCTGAATACCTATTCCTATTTTTTTTTGTAATATTTCTATTGATTTTTATAGAGAGAGGGGAAGGGAAAGGGAGAGAGAGAAACATCAATGTGAGAGTGAAACATGAATCAGCTGCTTCCCCCTACCACACACACACACACCCTACTGGAAATCGAGCCCACAACACTGGGGCATGCACCCTGGAACTGAACCAAAACCCTGTGCATGAGACGATGCCCAACCAACCAAGCCACACCAGCCAGGGCACACCGTTCCTATCTTTGACTGAGTATCCATATTCAGTCTCTCTTCTTGCTCTGCTCAAATTTTTGGGGGGGTCCTGGTCCCAAATAGGGTCTCCATGAGGTCTCTTTGCTTTGGCCATAAATATTAAATATCAGCTAGAATTTGCTGGTTACAGAAAACCACTACTTTTATATCATAGATACTGGAAAACCCTCTAAAGAAACAGGCTTTTCCTCTCTACCACAGTGACCCAGTAAAAGATTTTCAGAAAGTCCCTCCCTCTTATTTTCTTCCAAACATCCTTTGTCCAGAGGCCTTCTGTGTCTCACTGTAAGTGAACTGATCCTTTACTGATACATTTTCATCAAATAATTGTTCTGGGCTAGATGATTTTTGTTCTTGAGGAAGCAGTTAGCATATCTATATCTGCCAACGCTAGCAAACTCCTTCCAGCAATGGGCACTCATATTGATATGGCAACTGGTTGGGTTGAGGCACACCCACACCCAAATAGGCACCTTGACATCTTAAATGTCTTAGGCTGGAGGAGTTTGAGAAAACAGCAGAAGTGGGAAGGCCACTGGTCTTCCAACCCTTCACCCTTCTTCCCTGAAACAGTTCATAAAACTCCCAAGTGAATGGTGCTCTTGCTGTACCAGGAGGGAAGGCATTTTTATCAACAAAGAGCGGAATTTAGGACCAAGAAACCTGTACAAACAAACCTCGTTAAACCAACCCTTATCTTCCTAGTTACTCTTTACCATTTACTTCCTCTAGTCCAAACCCTTTTGTCTTGTCCCCTCTTTACAAATTTACTTCTTCTTTGCCTAAAAGGTATAAAAACTTCCCGCTCTGGTCATTGCTTTGGCATTTCATTCTCTTGTAGGCTCCCATGTACATGTAAAATATTAATAATAATTTGTAAGCTTTTCTCCTGTTACTCTGTCTTTGTCACTTTAATTTTCAGACCCAGCCAGGGACCCTAAAAGAATTTATGAAAACATTTCCATCCCCTACACAACCTGTTCTCCCCAAAAGTTAACAGCTACCAAGATTAGACATTTGTGCCTAATTGCACTAGAAAACCTTAAGGTGAAGCAGCAAGACTGTTCTGGAATCATATGATGTTTTATAGGGAAAAACGTTTGAGTTCAACTTCCTCTCGAAGAACCAAGGAAAGCGAACATTGTTTTATTTAAAGCAGGTACATCCTAAGCCCGTGTACTGCCTTCATTGCGGTTTCCTAAGTTCTATGTTTCTGTTCTCTACAAAGACCGTGGGAGCACTCAGTGAAGACCCTCCATGCTGTGTCATTTCAGGAGACTAGAGTTTCTGCCTTTGATTCCTGGTGATCATTGCTCACACCCACAGAATTCTGGTCAATTGCTCCCGACCTGATACTATCAAACTCTCAGCCCAACAGTGTTCAGTGGGTGTTCAGATCTGTTGAATTTTAATGGCGCTATGCCTTCCAGCACCAGAGCAGCGAATATGCAGTGCAAGGCAGCTGAGACCTAGACCCCCATTATTGGCACCTTCTTAATTAAATGGAAACTCATACGCATTATTTCAGCCCCTGAGTTTCCTGGCACTGTATGGCCTTAGGCTTTGAAAATAAATATGATCTCAGTTTTACCCAGGTTTTGACCATTATTTTTTAAGATGAAAGACTTGGACTTGGATGATACTTTCCTGCCAATTTTTTCTCTTCTCTGGGATTTCAGACCCTAGGTGAGCACAATGAGAGAATTTCTGCCTTTCTGATGTATTCCTTATGTTCTCCTTGAAGACAAACTTTAATAAAGTGAAATATTATTTATGCTAGAGAAACTTGTCTTCTCTCTTGCCTGAAATAACAATCAGCTTTTCAACCTCAATTTAGAGAAACAGGTATATATATTTTCAATGTTTTGTACACATATTGATCATTGGGAAGGAAAAATAATTTTCCAAGAAACACATGAGGAAAGAGTGCAGACAGGGAATACATAAAATGGAGTTATTTGAACCCAGCTGCTAAAAGAATTAACATTATGAGGGTTGGGGAATGAGAAGAGATTCCATTCTTGTTCTGCATAGCCTGGGAATGTAAACATTGGTCAATTTTCCAATCCTGTGTCCATGCCTGGATGTGCATCTGGGCTTCCAGGTAACCATCTAATCATACCCTGAAGGGCTCACATATCCACCTGACGACCCCCTGCAAGACTCACCTACACGTGTACCTGACATGCATTATCCAGACCCCAGGCTACCTGGCACTGGGCCACCTGGCTTCCATCATCCTGATTGCCTGACTTCTGACTGATAGCCAACCTGGACCAATCCCAGGGCTAAGAAAGAGGACTGGTACTTCTCAAGAACTTACTTTTTACTGTAAGAACTTTTAACTTTTAATTTTTCGTTCTGTTTTGGAACACTTCTGGGTTTTTGCCTAGCTGTGTTCCAAGTTCACAACGTTTCTTGAATCAATCTCTCTCATTTATTTCTAGCAAAGCCTCCAGACCCTTCTTGAGTTGGGATGACAAGAGATATCTTATAAAAATTCTAAGTAGAATACACATAAAATATACAGTAAAAGTAATATAGGGAAGGGTAACTGAGATAAGTTATAAATACTCCATTTTTAATTCCACAAATTGTAAAAGAAATGCTATAAACTGAATTCAATCATTTTCAGTGAGTCTCTAAACTACTGAGTGATTTTCTCCTAACTTATAAGTCTATTCAGATCTTAGGATAATCAGGTTCTTTTTCTTCTCAAACCACTTCCATATAAGTTGCTGGTTCTGAGTCCTAATCCAATGTACTAATGGCAGATTTTTAAAAGTTGCTGCTCAAAAGGATTTGGGTTTGCTTATTCCACAAAATACAAAACAAATTAAAATTTCAAGAAGAGCTCCCAGAATGAGTTAATTTGGGATTTTGGTTGGCATTCAGTTTTCTCTTTCCTCAGATTCACCAAACGTCTTTCGTTGATAAGATAGAGATAATTAAAAGAATGATTGATGTAAATTATATAAGAGAGCTAGAGCAAGGATTGCAGCAAAAGCATCTTTTAAAAAGAAAATTTGTCTATTCAGATCTTAGATTAAAAAAATGAAAAACTATAAAAAAAAACATGTTCTCTTGTAATTTACCATATTGTGTGTTTTTTATGTTTAATAAGATTGTGATTGTGCTGGCAGTGCTAAACTCACTTCTTTTCTAATGTAAAAATAAAAGAATCCCACTAGCTACATAATTTAATGCATGAAAATGAATTTATCTGCAAACTAAATAAAAACATTCGTTTTCCTTACTGATTATAGTAAGTTATCAGCACCTCCTCCATATAAAGTGATTTCATTTTCCAAAATTAATTTCTATAAGGAAAGTTATTTGCTCAATTATATTTCTTTTAACCAAACCAGTGCTGTTGAGTATGGGCACTTTTGAATTACATCATGACAGTTTTCTTTAAAACTGATTAGTGCAGACATGCAGTTTAAACAGAGCACTGATGAATATCACCCATAAAACCTGATCTGGTATTTTCCCACATATTCAATACAATTAAAAGTGACAAGAAAAAAAAAAGTTACCATGTAAATGTAGATAAAATCTAGAAATAATCTTATATCACATTATTCATAGGTCAGCGTTTTTATTCATAAAATCTGCAAAACACTATAGATCAGCGGTTCTCAACCTGTGGGTCGCGACATCTTTGGGGGTCGAACGACCCTTTCACAGGGGTCGCCTAAGACCATCGGAAAACACATACATAATTACATATTGTTTTTGTGGTTAATCACTATGCTTTAATTATGTTCAATTTGTAGCAATGAGAATACATCCTGCATATCAGATATTTACATTACGATTCCTAACAGTAGCAAAATTCCAGTTATGAAGTAGCAACGAAAATAATTTTATGGTTGGGGGTCACCACAACATGAGGAACTGTATTAAAGGGTCACGACATTAGGAAGGTTGAGAACCACTGCTATAGATGATAACAATTTACCAGTTTGCAAGTACAGCTGTATGATATTTGCTGATCTCTTGTAGGTATGGGGGCTACAGTTGTTTTTGTTTTGGGGTTTCGGTTTTTTAAGCGAACTATGCCTTTTTCTCCCCCAAAAGAAGAGCACAGCCTGAATTCTATGACTTTCCACATTTTTTAATGTATCAGCTACTTGCATGTTGCCTCCTCTGTACCCATCACAGTGTTGCCACGTGGGATTCAAGCCTCTTGCTATTTTATCTTTATAAAAGCCCATCCACCTTCCCTTTCAGGTGCTGAATCCACACGCCTCTCTGGGTTCCGCCTGTCTCTGAGCCAGCACTCCAGCACATGACCGAGTTTCCTGTTGTCTGCTGGTTTCGACCCCCTTCCTACTTTAGACCTTCCACCTACAGCCTACACGCCTGTTATTTCTCCTTTGTCTCTAGAATTGGGTCCATGGCGATGCTTTACTAGCTCCTGGTGTCTTACAAAAATGTTAAAAATGTGGTGAATTTTGCTAAACTAAATATATCCTTTTTTATCTTAATTAAAGTAAATTTCCTTTTTGGAGACTGCATTCCTTTTATTTTTTTGGTTGTTAGAAAGCCCTTTTTTCTTATGAGATAATGATAATGTGTGGTAGCTCTGATTCATTTTTGCCAAGGCTTCTTACTTGACAAAATATAATAATCATAATAATTGTTAATTATTATTTTTTATTTCTAGAATCCAAAACCTTGAATGCTCTAAGGATGTAATCATGTCCTAGCTCTCATTTTTGGCAGCACCTACTGGATCCTCTGCACCCAAACCAGGGTGATATGAGGTAATTTGGTCAATGACACCAACAATTACTGATTAATCACACCACAATACACTTACTCATTGCTTAACATGTGGCATTCACTAGAATCCAGGATTACCAAGGCATAAGCTCTTGTAAACACAAACCTAGACTGGAAAGAAGTGGTTACACTTTTAGTCAAGCCAAGGAACTAATCGGCAAGTCAACTGGGAAGCTCTAAAATCCATGGGTCCAGACCAGCTAAAAAAAGGAAAAATTAGAAAATGAGAAAAGACAAAGAATAATATAAAAATCTATAAGTAAAACGAAAGAGGAAGTAACAACCAGGGCAGATTTAAGTACACCTTCACTTAACCAGCAGTTGTCTTAAGAATTTCCAAGGTACAATTGAAAGCAAGGAAACCATACAACAGGCCCAGGACCTCTTTGCCTGCTACCAGCAGGTGGCAGCAGACACTCCTTTGGTAATACTCCTAATACTCCTTTGCATTTATATGGATTTGGGAGTAATTTTCTCCTCCCTTGTCCCTTCCAAAATAGGGAGCTTTTGTTTACGCCTTTCTGTGACATACTGGCTTTCTTTTTCCTTTTAAAAATGATACTGTAAAATATTTATATGTTATAAAATAACTTACGGAAGTGTTTTTCCTATTTTGTACTGAAAAACAATACTAGTATATGTATAAAATTGTTTTTATTTTGCATTTTGTTATCCTCAACAAATGTTTTACTTCGGGCTAAGCTTTTGAGCCATTTTTGAAGGGACACAAGAATGCCAAGTGTGCTTGATGGAGCCAGTGAGTCAGAAGTGCAGACTGTCCCCTCGAATGTTACCTCCGAAGTGAGTCCTCACGGTTCAGGTACCTGTCAAACCACACCACTCAGTAAACGCCCCCCCCCAAGGAGAGACAAGATCAACCATCAAACTAATATTCTGAGTGAAAACACCAGAATAAAACCTTTTGGACACAGCGATCCTCTGAGGCGGATGGTGCCCCAAACCTGTGCGTGTATCAAGCACGTGTTTCTACCAGTTTTCATACAGACATGTAAGCTTCAGAAATCCCACACAAAGGGAAGCTTGCTAGGCAATGACTGCAAGATGACAGCATCAGAATTGAAGCTAAGTATGGATTTTAGCCACACAAAGCATTAGTGGTCATAGCAACAGCAGAGCCAGTGCCCCTGAGCCATTTAATGTGGAATCAGTCAGTATTAACACATGAAAGGGGATTGAGATGGATCTTGGTGGCCTGGACCAAACCACCAGTGAATGAACTTCATTGCCCATACATTCTGCGAGAAGATTGAAAAGGGAAGTGTGTAATTGGATATGCCTTACTCATAATAGCAAAACGCAAAACCACGTTAAACTCCTAAATCTGCACCAATATTAAAACAGCATTTTGCAAGGAGGATAAACACCTGTTTCCTGTACAGTCTGTAAAAATACCGACTGTTATAAGATTATTATGGATCTTGTAAAAGCCGGTCCAGGGGCAACAAAAGAAGAATGTGATGGAATTGATTTATTTCAGGCTGATATTTAATGAAAAGCCAGATCCCGAGGACAGAGTCATAATCATGTTTCTCCTTCTGTTACAGCTTCCAGCATCCTTTTTCTGTGATCCATTACTAAACTCATAGCTGTGCTATGGATTTTGATGTCATTATTTAAAAACAACCAGGTTTGTATCTTTGCATTTATATGTATAGCTTTCTCTTTGGAAAAAAAAAGTAAATATGAATGAATGTGTTAATATCAAGCCCAGTCAGGTCACCTGCTGGGACATGGCTGCATCTTATACTTGATCAGGTATACTCGCTGAGAAGGGGCATCTCATCATCCCATCATGCTGCTGGGCAGGTGATTCATTGGACCCGTGATGTGACAGAAGTTTGTGGATTAAAAATAAAGGAGGTTCACCAAATGTGAACCCTGATGTAAACAATGGACTTCGGATGAAAATGACGTGTCCGTGTAGATTTATCTGCTGAAGCAACGTACATTCCAGGAGAGGATGTTGATCGTAGGGGCAGCTGTGTACATGTGTGATGAGGGTAGTATGTGGGAATTCTCCACTCAGTTCTACTGTGAACCTAAAACTGCTTAAAAAACAAACACACACCAGTCTATTTTAAAAATAAGTAAATAAAGGCAACTCAGAAATGACCCACCGTGCCTAATTCCTGGTCTCATCAGGCCAATACCGTAAAGGAGGAACTCCTTCTACGTCAATGTCAACAGTTTAACAGTATGTTTCAACGATGCCTAAAACTCCTTAATAATCTTCACCTTAATGTCTCTGGTTGTCCCCTCCGAATGTATCTACTCCATGCTGAACTTGGAACCATCTTTTGGTCCACCGACTTTCTTTTCAAGTGGACTTTCAATTAACTATGTAACCCCCATGCCCCCAAGGATCGCCAGTCTCTTGAGGTCACCCCAAAATTGTCTTGGGCCCTCAAGGTTCCTAAATTTCTGAGGATGTCATGGTATCTTACATTCTTGGGGTCTCTTCTATTCCCAACCATGCATTTCTGTTCTTCCTTATGGTAATCCAGATGGGACATAAAACGCATTCACGAGTGTGGTAGATTTTACTGAAATTTGTTTTATTGGTAAAATTTAAATCAAATTAATGTAAATAATTTTAGGTTGAAAACAGCCTTCCCTGTCCACCTATAACCTTCCATGGGAGACTGTCCCCTAGCTCAGCTCACTGTCCTTACCTCACCCCAATTCCTCAGCTCTTCTCTCCCCTCCTACCTTCTCTAGCGTTCTCTTCTATCCTCTCTTTTTGGGCACAAAACATAAACTCTTACAATTTTCTTACCCAGAAACATCTAACCTTCTGTTATTATAGCTGGTTTCCTGCTGACATCTATGCCTGCAGAGTCACACCTTCCAGAAACGCTTATTGAGGTATTTTGACAAATAAGTTTCCTTCCTGAGATGAATTTTGGCGCCAGCTGTTAAGATAATATAACTTTTACTTGGTTATATAAGTTGCACTTTATCTTATTTGTCCTGAAATTACCCCCATTTGAGTTGAAAGGGATGAACAGAAAGAAAGCAAGAGATTATACATTGAATACCTAAAAAATGT
>NW_005877798.1:0-8283 GCF_000147115.1 Myotis lucifugus | reverse complement strand
CGGGTTTCCACCCTGTTTTCCAGGAAAACCTACGAGCGTGCTCGCTTCGACCTCTGGCCTTTCTCCTGGTCACGCTCGTCCTCGTCCTCTTTGGGTAAGAAGCGTGTGTGACCCTCTGGGTCTGCCGGGCTTGGGAGAAGCAGCAGCAGGAGCCGATCGGATCCCAGCGGGTGCCCTGAGCTGTCCCCCCCCCCCCCCAATCCTGCCGCCCTGGGATCACAACTGTAGTGACGGGACTGGTGACAGCCGCCTCACGGCCCACCGCCCGGCTGCACACTCCCTCCTACTGAGGCCTCACCTTGTGGGTGAGCTGTGATCCCCCCACGTCCCTAGTGGGGAGTCGGGCGAGGCCAGGACCCCTCCGCCGTGTGGCTGCGAGTGCGGAAGCCGCACTGTCAGCCGCTCCCAGATGGAGAAGGTCCTAGAACGGGGAGTGAGGTCGTGGGCCGCTCTCCTGGGGCAGGGCCCTGCCAGGAACCCGTCCCGGGGGCAGCCTCGGACCAGCCGGCCATGCACGGACCCGCTCCAGCCGCACAGGGGCTCACATGGGGGCACTGGCCGCAGGGACTGCCCCTCCTTGGGACCGGTCACCTGAGCTTTGGGGAGACTGGCCCCCGCCCTGCCCAAGGGCAGCTGCTCTGGGGAGCTCGGGGTCATGACCTGGCTCACCTCCTGCTTTGCGTGGAGAGGTGGACAGGCCGTCCCAGACCAGCTCCTCAACAAGGGCCTTTGGGGTGCTCTTCCACAGCATGGGGGTCCTGAGCCCAAGAATCCTGATGCTGGAGACCAGATCAGAAGGAGAAGGGTGAGTGCGTGAGGGCGGGTCACGTGCCCTGACAGCCTGGGCACTGCTCCATGCTCTGAGGACCCAGCCCCCCATCGGTGGCTCAGGGCCTCCTGCTTGTCTGGTCCCTCTCCCCACGCTCAGAGCAGCTCGGCCAAGTCCCTGACCTTGAAGGGTCACCTGGGCAGGACTGACTCCACATGTCTGGCTTCAGTATTGACCTCCCGCTTCTGGGTGCCCTGACCAGGAATCGAACCCACCACCCTTTGGTGCCTGGGACGATGCTCCAACCCACTGGGCCACACCGGCCGGGGCAGACACCCTACTTTAACTGCATCCCGGAGTGCACATGGCGGTCATTTTACAGTGACCCACGGCCCGCTGGCCCACACTCGGGCCTCCACAGACTTCGGTTGGGACTGGCCCGGCGCACACACGGCCCAGGCTGTGGCCCCTGACGGAGCCGCAGCCGCTGTTGGAGCTGGTCCCGTGACAGCCACGTCAGGGGTGTTCCTGTCGCCCAGACAGAGCCCAGCAGAGCCCCTTGCATGTCTGACGGCCGTTCCTCTGGGCCAGCTCCTTCCTGGGGCACCCACCCACCCAGAGGGCACTTCCCGGCCCTCCCGCCCACAGTGAACCGAGGCGGGACCCTGGGATCCTGCCACTTCGGGTCAGAGGGAGGCAAAGGCCCGAGGCCTTTAGATCCAGGGCCCAGTGCACACGCGGGGAAGCGACACACAGAGGCCCAGCCTCCCCGAGGTGCCTGCGGAGGAGCCTGGGTTCCGGGTCCGGGGAGAAGGCACAGCCTGGCACTCTCAGCAGCCACCCTGCCCTGCCGGCGACTTCCACGGGACTCCCCGACACTCAGGCCGCGCTGTGCTGTTTTTCAGGATGCTTTATCCGCAGCCCATGGTGATGACGCCCTCGTGAGTACTTTTATTGCAGCTCACCGTCACTCTCCCGATGTCCTAAAGGGCGGGCCACTGCCGTCGCTCCTGGGCCTGGCTCCGCTGCACTCCGTGCTCTGGTGGCCTGGGCGCTGAGCCTGGAGCCCACAGTCTCTGTCCTTCCCCCTGAGCTCCGAGTCCTGTTCTCTGTCCTCTGTTCACCAAGACAGTTGGAGGGTGGGGCCTTCCTGCAGGGGGTCCCCTTTGCCGGCAGGTCCCGCTGCCCCGGGTCCTCAGGGTGCAGAGCTGGTCAGGGGGGATCTCCCACGTTTGTATCTGGACTGGCATCAGGCGGGTTGCTTGCCGATGCCACGTCCTCCTGGGGCGCCAAGGGCATGGGGCCGAGTGGGGCGCCCGGTGCCGCAGGGGGCACAGGCGGAGTGTGTCCCCCTCCTGCCCGCTCACACGTGGCTGTGGGCTCTCGGCCCAGGAGGAAAGACGTCCTCGTCCTGACCCCCTGGCTGGCGCCCATCGTCTGGGAGGGGACCTTCAACATTGACATCCTGAACGAGCAGTTCCGGCTCCAGAACGTCACGGTCGGGCTCACCGTGTTTGCCATCAAGAGGTGAGTGTGTGGCAGGATGGAGGGCAGAGAGCGGAGGTGGGAGCGGCAGGTCAGAGAGGGTCTGTCCTGTGTCCAGGGCATAACGGGATGGGGTCAGCCAGGAGATGGGGACCTGGGGGGGTGAGGGGAGCACAGCTCAGGTGGGACCCAGCTCCAGCTCTACTCACCGAGGGGCTGCCCCTGCTCCGCTCCCGGAGCCTCAGGCCCTCCTCCATATGATGGGGTGCTGCCGGGCCCCCATCTCCGGGAGCAGAGGATTAGGGAGGCCAAGGCTTCCGGCTCAGGCGCGGCCAGGGGAGTGGGTCCCCTTGAAGAAGACGCACGCGCTGCGTGGCCCAGGTGGGCCTGGCCTGGCTCCCGTGACCTCCCGCTTCCCCGCCCCCGCAGGTACGTGGTCTTCCTGAAGCTCTTCCTGGAGACGGCCGAGCAGCACTTCATGGTGGGGCACAGGGTCCACTACTACGTCTTCACCGACCGGCCGGCCGACGTGCCCAGCGTGGCGCTGGGGGAGGGCCGCCGCCTGGTGGTGCTCGAGGTCCCGGGCGCCGCGCGCTGGCAGGACGTGTCCATGCGCCGCATGCAGATGATCAGCGACTTCTGTGAGCGGCGCTTCCAAAGGGAGGTGGACTTTCTCATCTGCGCGGACGCGGACATGCGCTTCAGCGACCACGTGGGCGTGGAGATCCTGTCCCCGCTCTTCGGCACCCTGCACCCCGGCTTCTACAGGGCGACCCGCCAGGCCTTCACCTACGAGCGCCGGCCGCAGTCCCAGGCCTACATCCCCCGGGACCAGGGCGACTTCTACTACATGGGGGCGCTCTTCGGGGGGTCGGTGGCCGAGGTTCAGCGGCTCACCAAGGCCTGTCACCAGGCCATGATGGCCGACCATGCCAATGGCATCGAGGCCGTTTGGCACGACGAGAGCCACCTGAACCGGTACCTGCTGGACCACAGGCCCACCAAGGTGCTGTCCCCGGAGTACCTGTGGGACGAGCAGCTGCTGGGCCGGCCGGCCGTCATGAGGAAGCTGAGGTTCGTGGCTGTGCCCAAGAACCATCAGCAAATCCGCAACTGAGGGTGCCCTGGGGGCGCGGGGAGGGCTGGGGGCCGACTGCACTTCCTTTTCTGTCCTGTGGAGGCCTGGCACTGCCCCAACCCCCAAATACAGGCCTTGGGGCACCTCCGCCCTGTGCACAGGCATGCAGGAGACGGGCCTGGCCATCGCTCCCACTGGGTGCCCCTCGGGCCCTTCAGCTCAGATGAGGCAGGTGGTCCCGGCCCCTCCTGACAAACAGGGGGTCCCAGACGAAGTCGCTCCAGGGAAAGGTGTGCCCCCCCCCCCCCCCCCGCGCCTCCCGTGTGCAGAAAACTCGGGAAAGCCAGTGTTTTCAAAAGGGCCGGGGCAAATGGGCACTTCCTACTAAAGGAAGCCGAGGCCCCAGCAGGTGCGGAGGGAAGTGGGCGGGGACCCTCTGGAGGACAGTGCGCAGGCCCTGAGGTCCCGCAGGCGGCACCTCCCGCAGCGCCGGTCTGAGGCCACCCCACAGGCGTTCTTGCACAATTTTTCAAAGATGTATTTTTGAGCGTCAACCTATGAACCAGGAGGTCAGGGTTCGATTCCCGGTCAAGGCACATGCCCAGGTTGTGGGCTCGATCCCCAGTGTGAGGTGTGCAGGAGGCAACCAATCAATGATTCTCTTTCATCATTGATGTTTCTCTCTCTCTCCCTCTCCCTTCCTCTCTGAAATCAATAAAAATACATTTTTTCAAAAAAGATGTGTTTTCGAGACTACCCATCAGAGCGCTGGTGAAATTGCCAGAAACTGGAAACCAAATCCATGGAGAGGGGTTGGACCCCTCGATCCTGGTCCACACGGACGCGGCAAGCTGAGCGGCTGCTGCCGTGGGTGCCGGTCTCCACGTGCCCACAGACAGACCTCAGGGTCCTCTTAGGTGAGACACGTGGAACCTGCCGCATCCAGGACCCCACCCACTAGCCCATGCACGTGGGATTGCAATGGGCAGACACATGTGTAAAGGAGTCTGCGTGTAACAGAGACGGACAGACAGACAGAAAGAGAGGCGGAGCCTGAGATGCCCACAAACCACTCATGCTGGTCACCTCTGGGGCGGGACTTGCGGATCTCTTATCATCTCCTTGTCTAAGTTTCTGCAATGCATGTGACTTTTATAGTTCTGAAATATTAAAGGCATGTGTTCAGTGTCTGTGTACTACTCATCTAGGGAGAAAGTGCATTATGTAGCTTTTACTTTTTTAAATATATATATATATATATATATATTTAATTTTAATTTTTATTGAATTTTTTTTTGGTGACATTGGTGAAAAACATTAAATAGATTTCAGGCGCACAATTCCATAACACATCATCTGTATATTGTATTGTGTGTTCACCACCCAAAGTCGAGTCTCCTTCCATCACCATTTGGCCCCCCTCTGCCCTCTTCTACCTCATTATTTTTTTTAAAATATATTTTATTGATTTTTTTACAGGGAGGAAGGGAGAGAGATAGAGAGAGTTAGAAACATCGATGAGAGAGAAACACCGATCAGCCGCCTCCTGCACATCTCCCACTGGGGATGTGCCCGCAACCCAGGCACATGCCCTTGACCGGAATCGAACCCGGGACCCTTCAGTCCGCAGGCCGACGCTCCATCCACTGAGCCAAACCGGTTCCGGCATCTACCTCATTATTTTTATTTTAAGTAAGAAAATTGAGGCTTAAAAGAATAATGTAGATAGTAAATGGTAAAGCCTGGATTTGAGATAAGACTTGCCCGATGCCCTTTCCAGCAAGTCCCATTTTCTCCCAAGAAGCAGGCGCACGCAAGAGGAGAGAGACACTGATCTCGTTATGAGCGTGGCTAACTCAGCACATCTTCATGTGTATTTAAGTGCATGTAATTAGTGCTCTTTCCTATTTGCTCACTAGGAAAGAACGTACATTTGGGAACATGGTCACCTGAAAACCTAGGAACTGTGTTAGAGTGAAGATCTATGAATCACTCCGTCTCCTTTGCATCCAGACCACCTGGCGTCCGTGAAGCCTTCAGTGAGATCTGTGGTTGCATTTGCTTACAATACACCCCAGTTCCTCCAAACGAATGAATGAACAAGCAAGCACAGGACCGAGAATCTTTAGGATGCTTATTCCACTGCACTCTGAGCAGTAAAATAATAGAGCTAACAAATTTAAACGGAATAATTTAGAATTTTACCTTTGAATAGGTAGTATGTTCACTAATGTATTAAAAAGATAAACCATTACAAGGTAAAAAGTCTTAGTCACGTCTATTTTTCTACTTATCCTATATTTTTTAGCTTTTTATAGATATATATTTTATTGATTTCAGAGAGGAAGGGAGAGGGAGAGAGAGAAACAGCAATGATGAGAGAGACTCATTGATGGGCTGCCTCCTGCACGCCCCCTACTGGGGATCAAGCCCACAACCCAGGCATGTGCTCTGACTGGGAATCAAACCCGGGACCTCTTGGTTCACAGATCGATGGTCAATCCACTGAGCCACACCAGCCGGCCGGGTGTTAGCTTGAAGTTCAAAGCGCAGCATGATCTTAGAGATGTCTGCCACACCCATTCCCTCATCAGCTGTATCATTTTTTGTTTGTTTATGTAAATAAAAGCCCATGCTGACACATACCTCCCCCCACCCCTGCAGGTCTGTATTTTGCTTCTCACTTGGCCTCATGCTCTGAAGACCTTGACAGCAGCACGCAGCTCGCTCTTGCTCTCGCTCTCGCTCAGAGCTGCCTGGTGTCCCAGCAGCCCGGACGCAATAACCCAGGCCCTCCCACCCTCTGCCCTGCGGGCTCTGCCCCGGGAGCCATGGTATATGTAGGTCACTGTGCAGGTGGCCGGTGTGACCGAGTTGCCGAGCTGGGGCTGCGGGCCAGGTCCCTGTGTCTCCCTACCTGTGGGGACAAGACAGATCCCTCCCCGATGCTGCCGCTCCCACACCCACCTGGGGGTGCTGCACCTGCTCCCAGCCCAGCCCAGTGCCTCTGGCCTGCGAGCGGTGTGCTCATCTGTGGGGGGAGAAATGGAGTGTTAGTTTCAGTTGCGTTCCTGTTGTTGGGAACGACGAAGAGCCACTGGACTGTGTGTTCTTGGAAGAACGAACCGGACCTCTCGTCCAACATCCACCCGAACACCCAGCACCGGCTTTGGGAGGCGCCTACTGAGACCTCACCGAGCACCGCCCTCCCCTCCCCTCCGCCTCGGTGGCTCCCTCTGGATGAGGAGGAAGCGCACAGCACGGGGAGACCCGCTGAGGCCGGCTTCCTGCTCCTGTTTGGTGGCTGAGCGGTGGCCCAGGGGGCTTGGCCAATGCCAGCGGGAGCGAGTCAGGCTGAGCCATGCGATCCTAGGGGCACTGTCTCAGCACCCGGGCCCCTCCACGCCCAGGCCGGCGTCCCCCTCCTCTGAGCGGGGTCCCGTGGGCGGCCTGCCCGGCCGTGAAGATCCTGGAGCCTTCGTGTGGCCCCAACCTCAGCCCCTGTGCTCACCACCACCTTTGTGGCAGCCACAGGCCCCTGGTCTCCTCAGGGGTGACCTCGCCCAGGGCAGAGGCTGCCTCCGCTGGCAGAAGCCGGTGGCTGAGGGTTGGAAATACACAGACATTTTTAATGGAAGCAAAATGGGGCCACGGCGTCACCCCATTAGGGATTGAGCTCAGGTGAGGCAGGGCAGGCGCTGTGCCCGTGTCATGGCAACGACAGCAGCCTGGCGGCAGGAGGGGGGGCCTGGCCATGAGGGGCCTGCGAGGAGCCCAGGCTGCCAGCTTCATCCCTGGGCAGGAACAAAACCAAAAGACAGAGCCATCTTATATTTTGGCGGGAAATTAATTCACCCCACACCGGAGTGTTAAGTACACCCTGCTGGTGAGCCATGGCGGGCGGGTGAGGGCCTCGGCGAGCGGGTGAGGGCCTCGGCGGGCAGGTGAGGGCCTCGGTGAGCGGTTAAATATATTTTTTATTGATTTCAGAGAGAGGGAAGGAGAGGGAAAGATAGAAACATCAATGAGAAACAGTCTCCTGCATGCCCCCTACTTGGGATCACGTCCCACACCCGGGCATGTGGCCCAACCAGGAATCAAACCGTGACCTGGTTCATGGGTCCACACTCAATTACTGAGCCACACCACGCTGAGTTAGGTTTTTTTAAAAATGTACTTTTATTGATTTCAGAGAGGAAGGGAGAGAGAGAGAGATAGAAAGATCAATGATGAGAGAGAATCATTGGTCAGCTGCCTCCTACACACCCCACACTGGGGATCGAGCCCGCAACCCGGGCCTGTGCCCCAACCAGGAATAGAACCGTGACCTCCTGGTTCATTGGTCGATGCTCAACCACTGAGCCACGCCGGCCGGGCTGGGCTAGCTTTTACTTGTAAAAGGACAATAAGCATTTGTCATAGAGCAATGATGGATTCTAAATGAATTCCAAACCAAGTAAAAACAAGATCTTTCTGGGGAGAAGGGCCTCGACAGGGGTGCTCACCGTTCCAGTCCTTTCCCTGTGTGTGCACGTGTGTAGCCCGCGCCCATGGTGCATATGTGTGTGCCTGTGCGTGTTCATGAGTGTGCGTGTGCACTTGTGCGTGTCAGGCGGGGAGGATTCTGGGGCGTGTGCTCTTCCGGAAGCTCATTCCCGGAGGCGGGCGCTGCCAGTCGCCCTCTTGTTCGTGGGCACTGTCTGTGCCCCCGCTGCAGAGTTTCCGGAGCCCCTGCAGCGGAACACGGGCCGTTTCCGATTTTCCCTCCCCCGTCGTGCTGAAGGGAACCTCTGCGTCCATACGCCTTCCCTTGTTTATTTAGGACGGGGTCTAGGCGTGGAGATTCTCGGTCTAACGTCACACGATTGTAAGGTGTCGGGCCGTTTCCACCTCGGGGTCACACTGAGCCTTACTTTGAAGGAAAGCGGGGGCATGGAAGCCTGGGGCTGAC
>NW_005877797.1:0-8284 GCF_000147115.1 Myotis lucifugus | reverse complement strand
CGTCCTCCATGGCAACCTGGAGAGATGAAGCAGCTTTCATTAGACTCCGATGCCCTTTCCAGTTGGCATGTCTCTCTACTCTCTTTTTGACTCTCAATGCCAAAGCCTTCCTTTGTCACTTATCACCATGTTTGTGGTATTATTATTATTTTTTTGTAGACTTAAGGAGAAAGTGAACTATCTCTTGCAACCCTGTCTTTATCAATAATGAGAAACCAAAGGTAGATGAAGACAGCAGCATGTTTAACTAGGCATGGGAAAATAATTATTCGATGAAATAAAATATATCTCATTCACATAAAATTCAGACAAAATATATTTCTTTCGAAAAAACACAAGTGGGCCAGTTAACTCATTTTAATTATCGGCCTGGCTCCTACAGACACTTGAGTTTTTCTGCTGCAGGAAAGAGAGGTTCTAGAGTCAGAGCAACTTGTGGGGGCCTGGGCAAGTTAGAAACCTTCTGAGCCTCAGTTTAATCATCTGTGAAACCAGAACAATAAACTTGCCTAGTATAGAAATGAAAATCAACTGAGATTGGGGAGAAAAACATTTTTGGGACTATCAAGTGTTATTAAAGTGTTAGTATCATTTTATGCATAGTTTTATTTTCATTTCCCTAAGTTTCTTTTTTTATAGTTCAGAATTATTTCTTAGTACTTGTAAATGAATGTTTGTCTTGCGTTTTATATGGAAAACTCTTTTTGCTTAAAAGTTACTTATGAGCATGTGCCAAATAAAATAAAAGCTTACAGACAACTTCCTTTAAAAACTTTCATGTTGTCATTCTCCCTAAATAGGGAAGCTAATCTTAAAATAAAATAAAAATGGCCCCTTATTCACACTTTTGTGAGGTGCCCCCCACTTGGATCCCGGTAGCTTATTTTGAAATATAGATTGTGGTGGAGGTGACGGCACTGTGTGACTTCTGAGGCTAGGTCACCAGAAGCCCTGGAACTTCTGCCTGTGCTTCTTGGAATGCTTGGCCTGGGGGGAGTCTGACTACCTGGATCCTGCCATTTTGTGAGGAAGCCCAAGCTAACCATGTAGACAGGCTCTGTGGAGAGAGAGCTATTTGGCTAGCCCCCAGTTGTTCTACCTGTCTCAGCTCAGACACCAAATATGTGATGCCGGGAGCCTGTCCATCCTTGCTGCAGAGAAGAAACATCTGCACAGCATATGTTTCGAGGTACCTGACATATATGGCATACTGTTCTTAATGTTTGCTCTCCTTAGTGCCATGTGTTTTGACCAAGGTCACCTCTCGAGAAAGGTTGTTTCCCAGGTGGGGATCTTTCCCTGAGGTTAGGGAGGGGATACAACCCCTTAATTAAGTGCCAGGTGGGTAGTTAAGCTACATAATCTTTACTCCCTGGAATGGAGATAAGAAACGCCCTAACCTTTGTAATAGAAATTGACAGGATTAAAATCGGCTGGTATAAATACGGATGTAACAAGACAATAAACAACACAACCTGATCAGATCCTAACCATAACCTAGCCAGAGAACATGGCAAAAGATCCTGGACAGAACCTAGAGACAGGACTTGGCTGGAGATCCTAGACAGAACCTAGCAAGAGAACCTGTACACAAAACTTGGATGGAGATCTTGGACAGAACTTGGCCGGGGATCCTGGAGGGAGAACCTCGCTATGGTGCCGAACCTCGCTATGCTGATGAACTGAACCCAGTCTTCGTGTCATTCCTTCTTCGCCGACTCCGTCCACACCTTTGGGGATCCCTGGACCCACTGGGGTTGGACCCCAGCATATGGCGCCCGAACAGGGACCCTTAGGTAAGCCCCCCTGCACTTGGGACGAATAGGACTCCACCGTAGGAAGAGGGTGGATAGTTTTCGCCGACTCCGTCCACACCTTTGGGAACTCCTGGAACAGGATTCCCCTAGGTAAGCCCCCCGCATTGAGAACCCCCACACTCGGGACGGATAGGACTCCACCAGGGTGCTACAGACCCCCCTATAGAGGATAAGTAGGGTAAGAAGGTGGATAGTACAGAACTTAGATTGAGAAGATGTGCCATACTGAGTCCAAAGAAAGAAGACTCTGTATTGATCTTTAGATTAAGAAGATGTGCCATACTGAGTCTAAAGAAAAAAGACTCTGTATTGATCTTTTAACACATATGCTTGCTAGCAGAGGAGTTAAGGTTACTCCCAGTCAGACGGAATGTTTTATACAAGAAGTATGTCCATGCTTTTCTGAGGAAGGAAAGGTGCTGGAAAGGTAAATGTAGATGCATGGGAGAAGGTAGGCCCAAGGAGCCTTATCCTTAACCCCACTGCAGCCTTTCCACCCCGGAAAAGTGCAGGATTGGAAAGCGCTCCCTGGGGTGATAGATCAGGACTCAGGTAATAGCGGAAAGTGCCAATCCTACTCTTAAAATGGATACAAGAGAGCATTTGGGGTTTTTCTTTTTAATGCCTGCCTTGAATTGAGTAAATGCATTACGTGCGTCACCACAATCGACCCAGAGGAGCTCCTTGTCCCATCGTTCCAAAAACTTAGAGTTGCCCCGATGACAGAAAAACAGAAAAAAGAAGAAAAGAAAGGCTATGCAAGGGACTGAGGTGCCAACATGGGGTCAGCTAAAGAAGTTAACAACTGAGGCCCAACAGATAGTAGAAAAGCAAGAGGTGGAAGCTACTCTCTCAGCCAAGTCCGAGGATTCTGAGTAAATCAGCAAAAGAAACTTTCATTTAGCAGAAACTTACTTATTTCGTCAAATGGAGAGACTTACTTACAGGAGCCTGGAAGGGACCTGATGTACTTTTAACCTGGGGGAGAGGAGATGCTTGTATATTTCCACAGGATGCAGATTCACCTGTGTGGATTCCAGACCATCTAATCTGACCTTATGTCACACCATCCTCCATCTCCACCTCATCCTCCTCCCCGGTGTCATCCATATCAGCCGACCCAGAGGGCACAGCTGACTCCTCCCCCAGACACCGACATCACCATCAAGCACAGCCCTGGTGGACCCATGATCCAGCCCTTCAACTCGCTGACACTTCGGGAAGCCCGTCGCCAATGATGCTGCCCGTAGCCAGATCAACAAGGACAACCAAACCCCCGACTTAAGGACAGCTGAAATCCCTTGACTGAAGAGGCCAGCAACCTTCTACAGGAACAAGGCTCTGTGTGCACTCCATCCACTATGTTTATTGCTATGCTCGCTATCATTGCTTGCCAACAACCCAATCCGAGAGGTGGCCGCTGATTTACATGCGCTATCATTTAAAAAATAAAAAAGGGGGAATTTGCCGGGAGCCGGTCCATCCTTGCTGTTTCAAGGGACCTGGTGTGTGTGGCATACTGTTCTTAATATGTTTGCTCACCTTCTTGGCGCTATGTGTTTTAACCAAGGTCACCTCTCCGAGAAAGGTTGTTTCCCCAGGTGGGGATTTTTCCCTGAGGTTAGGGAGGGGATACAACCCCTTAATTAAGTGCCAGGCGGGTAGTTAAGCTACATAATCTTTACTCCCTGGAATGGAGATAAGAAACGCCCTAACCTTTGTAATAGAAATTGACAGGATTAAAATCGGCTGGCATAAATATGGATGTAACAAGACAATAATCATCAGATCCTCATCAGACCCTCATCAGACCCTCATCAGATCATCATCAGATCCTAACCAGAACCTAGCCAGAGAACATGGCAAAAGATCCTGGACAGAACCTGGCTACAGAACTTCACTGGAGAACCTAGACAGAACATGGCTAAAGAACCTGGTGACTGAACCTGGCTGGAGAACATGGAGAACCTGGCTGGAGAACCTAGCGAGAGAACATGGCACCAGAACTTGGTTGGAGATCCTGACCAGAACTTCGCTGGAGATCCTGGAGGGAGAACCTCGCTATGCTGATGAACTGAACCCAGTTTCCATGTCATTCATTCTTCGCCGACTCCGTCCACACCTTTGGGGATCCCTGGACCCGTTGGGGTTGGACCCCAACACACTGAGATTGCTCCAGATGTTCTTGTAAATTACCATCCCTCTGTTATAGATGAGGAAACTGAGACTCGGAATAGTTAAACAACTTGTCAGTAAAATGCAGAGCTGGAATTTCGGTTTGGGCGACCTTGGCTCCGAAGTCCATTATCTTTTCACTACAGTTATCTTTCGGCCACCAGCGTGCTTTACCTAGACTTTGAACTTTCCTTTATTCTTGTCCTCTTCATTCCCAAAGCACTCGGCTGTATTATTCTAGCCAAGCCTTTCAGCATTGTGAGCAAGAGTCTGAGAGGTTCCTTGTCTTGGACTCAGCGTTCATATTTCCACCTCTAGCCTGAGGAGTCACCACCCTGGACATGGTCAGGGCCCCACTGATGGATGGGAGAACTCAAACTTCCATAAGGAGAGTACTGCTGAGGCCATATGGACTTCAGACTTTGGTGTGCACAGAATCATGGAGGGAACAGGCTCAAGATACCGAGCCCAACCCTGCCCAGAGAAATGCTGATTCAGACCTGCTCAAGGGTTTATAGCGAGGTAGCTGTGTGCTCAGATTCCCCAACAAGGCTTCAATTTTTGTCCTGGCCTCGCCACTGCTTAGCTCTGCAACCTTGGACTGATTGTGTAACGTCTCTGTGCCTCTGTTTCCTCATTTATAAATGGAGATAATATTACTATGCAATTCATAGTTTTTCTGTGAGAATTAACCGCAATTATAATACCTGCAAAGTATTTCACATGGTTCCTGGTACATAGTATGCAGTTAATAGAGGTCAACCATTCTTTGATACTACAGTTTGTGAGCCTCTTTCTTGGGCAAAAGCAAAGCTCTAGTTCGGACTGCATCCTCCTCAAGAAAAGTAGAAGAGTTCGAGTTCTGAGTTCTCCCTCTCTGCCCCTGGCAATCACGCACTCTCCACAGGCCCCAAAGTCAGTTCATTTTCAATTTGGTTCAGTCCCAAAGTTGCCTACTAAGAAGCTCCCCCTCAGGGCTACTTAGCTGGAGAACCTCAAAGCTAGGGCACCTATCCCCCGGTTTTTAACATAAATGACTGGAGAACCCACAACTTATAAAGACTCCAGAGACACTTTCTTATTCACAAGTACCGCATATTTGGCAATTCTGTATTAAGTACCTACTATGTGCTGGGCACTGTTCTGGGTGCACAGTACCCTGCCCTATGTGAGTGTATAATTTAGTGTACAGCAGACTAGACGAGTACATCAACAAAAACAGCATACTTGGAAAGTGTGATGAGTTCTATGACGGCTGAACCAGGGATCAGTGATAGAGAACAATGGGAAGCGACACCAAAGGGCAATAAAGGGAGAAACTCTGAGGAAGGGACACCTAACCTGAAGGCTGACAGGAAAGCAGCCGGTGAGGGGGATGGGAGAGGACAGCTGACACTATCTTGGCCTTGACAGGGTACGAAGACTTTACCTGTGGGGGGATGAGAGTGCTTGGAGGCACTAGGGAAGGCACGTGGGGCTGGAGCACAGGAGGGAGCAGGACAATCCAAGATCTCGTCCAAGTGAGGCAGGCTTTGTGGGCTCTGCTAAAAACCTGGGGTTTTATTTTTAAAAAGAACTGCTTTTAGCCTTCTGTGCAAAATGGCACCCACATCCTACTGGCCCCACGATTAAAGAATCATGAACAGAATGCTTGTTCTGCACCCCCTTTTCCCTTCTCAAAATCCCTTTTTAAATGACATCACCTATCTCAGGCCTTGGCAGTGGAGGTATTCACTTACCTGAGCCCCTCTATGCAACACAGAAAGTTATTTTTCTTGGATGTGGTTATTGGGAATGTTCCCCATTTCTCATTTCATTTCCCATTTTGTAACCATTGAACATTTGCCTAGCTAGTTCTCTTGCATCAAATCTACACCTCCAGGCAAAATAAGAGCCTGCATGTTAGCTTAGAGTTTGATTTCTGGTAAAATGAAGCTCTCAGAGCAGTAAATAACCTTGTCTCTCCTTGCCGGACTTACAGACTAGATCAGGGGTGGGCAACCTTTTTGTTTGTAAGTGCGTGCCAAAACCAGCAAAATCTCTGACTCAAAATTCTTCTGCGTGCCAACCCTAATTTTTTGAGAACATCTTATGCCTACTTGATATCTTTTAAGGTGTACGTATGTGAAGAACCTTGAAGAAATAATAAAATTCATTCGAGTGACAAAAACACAGTATATGATGATGAAAAATACATTTATTTTTTAATGTATACATGTACACTGATAGTCCGACAGAAAACTTTATGACTCTGTTTGATATTATCAGTGGGACTTTTGCTGCCGAGAGAAACATAGAAATTTATTCCCCTTTCGTTAATACTGGTGGGCAAAGCGAGAGAGAAGGTTTCATTTTTATAGAGTGAAATTTTGAATAAGTAGGTGAGGCAGTTGTCTTGTCAATGAAAACCCGTTGCGTCTGAGGCTGAAACCAAAACATTGGTCGGATCTAGGAAGGCAGGGAGAGTTAAGGCAGAGGCATAGAAATTGCTCTTCCCCTCTCTCGTCAATCCATGTCTATGGTCTTTAAGATAACTTGTTATGTAAAATTATTTATTTATCTAAGATGCACCTACACTGAATTTATCTGAAAAATAAAAAAGTCGATATTAAGAAAAAAATTGTAAATGGAAGATTATAAGAGAGGGTTTCGTGTGCCAGCAAAAGTTACCGGCGTGCCATGTTTGGCACACGTGCCAGGCGTTGCCCACCCCTGGACTAGATGCTAACAGCCTTTCAAGTCTGTAGTAAGGCGTTCAAAGACCAGAAGACTGAACTAATTTCAGAATAAGGCATGACCATGGTGACACCCTGTGTTCATTTTGAGTAACAGCTACCAGTATAAACCTTTTTCCCTCTACCTAAAGAAAATTAATGTTAAGTGGGAAAACATCCTTTATGCACTCAGCCCATTCTTAGGAACCTTATTTTTCCTATAATTGGTCTCCACCTTCCCAAGTACAACTTAATAAAAAAGAATATCAGTTCAATTCAGCGGGCCTAAGAAGTAGGGGCAGCAATGAACTGCCTTTCAACCACCGAGCCTTAGTGTCCTCATCAGTAAAAATAGAAGTTTGGACTGTGTACTGCCCCGGGTTCTTTTCAATTCTAAAATCCCAGGAGCCTGTGATGAGAATTGGAAATGTAGGTTCTAGTCTTGCCTTTGCCTTGCCTTTGGAGGTCCAGTCACTGACCTTCACTAGGTCTCAAGGTCATGGAAGAGGTGAAGAATTGGATTCAGTGCTCTCTTGGTCACTTTTTAGCTACTTTAAACATGTAACTTTCGAAATTTTCACCCAACTTCACAGACTCAACAGCGTCACCATTGCAATTTATCTAAGTCGCTGGCAGCCCCACACGTGGCTCTCAGGCTGGTGCAGCTTCCATTGCACTGTGGTCTCTGCCCCCAAAAGAAAGGGCATGAGTGACAAAGGCCAATCAGAAACCAGAGGAGAAAGATTCAGACATGAAACCACGGGTGCAACTTGGGCTTTCAGACACCACCTCATCCAGCAGGCCTGGGAACCAGGTCTGGGATTGGCTGACACTATCTTGGCTTTGACGAGGGTACGCAGACTTTACTGCGGGGAATGAGGGGCCTCTGAGTGCCTTGCAGTCCCTGAGACTTATTAGTCTTTGAATTTCTGATCTCCTGGCCCACTCTGGCACATCAAAATAGCTCACATTTACTGGGCATCAAGTTTTTGACAGACAGTGTTTAAAATACTTTATATGCATTAACTTGTTTAATCTTCATTACAACACTCCCTGGAGGTAATCATTCTCCCTACCTTGCACTTAAAGAAATCTGGCATTAGATTTCCTTATAATTAGTGTCTGTAAGGCAGGGAGAGTAATAAATAGTCTGAGACCGCACAGCTCCCAAGAGGGATTCCAGTCCAGGTGGCCAGCTCTGCAGCCTGGGCTCTTGGCCGCCTTCCAATTCCACCCCCCCCCAACCCCCCACCACCACACACACACACACCACAGCTGTTGCAGAGTATGTGCTCAATGCATACATGTTGAATGAATCAATGTTGTATAAATGTTTTAATGAGTAAAAATAAAACTCACTTCAGACCTCACTGAGGAACATCCCTGGGCTCCAGTCTCCTCTAGCACCTTTCCTTTTTTTCTAAATCCTAAGTGATTCTCAGCCAGCAGCTCTACTGGAGACCCCTGGGGGTTTTTCCCCTCCATGTCTACAGAGCACTCTTGACCACTTTTGAAGAGTGAGTCTCACCCACAACCTCAACCCTGCTCGTTCAGACTTTACCAGTTCCTTCTTTAACT
>NW_005877796.1:0-8284 GCF_000147115.1 Myotis lucifugus | reverse complement strand
AAAAACATGACAGAAATGGAGGATATAGAGCTAAAAAACGCAATTTTGAGGGCTTGCAATAATGTGCTACAAGCTGCCAATAACCTTGATGAGAGCCTCACGAAATGTAATGAGACCCTCACGAAATCTAATGAGACCCTCGATGTTATGATAAAGAACCAACTAGAGATTAAGCATACACTGACTGAAATAAAGAATATTATACAGACACCCAATAGCAGACCAGAGGAGCACAAGAATCAAGTCAAAGATTTGAAATGCGAAGAAGCAAAAAACACCCAACTGGAAAAGCAAAATGAAAAAAGAATCCAAAAATACGAAGATAGTGTAAGGAGCCTCTGGGACAGCTTCAAGCGTACAAACATCAGAATAATAGGGGTGCCAGAAGATGAGAGACAGCAAGATATTGAAAACCTATTTGAAGAAATAATGGCAGAAAACTTCCCCCACCTGGTGAAAGAAATGGACTTACAGGTCCAAGAAGCGCAGAGAACCCCAAACAAAAGGAATCCAAAGAGGACCACACCAAGACACATCATAATTAAAATGCCAAGAGCAAAAGACAAAGAGAGAATCTTAAAAGCAGCAAGAGAAAGAGACTCAATTACCTACAAGGGAATACCCATACGACTGTCAGCTGATTTCTCAACAGAAACTTTGCAGGCCAGAAGGGAATGGCAAGAAATATTCAAAGTGATGAATACCAAGAACCTACAACCAAGAGTACTTTATCCAGCAAAGCTATCATTCAGAATTGAAGGTCAGATAAAGAGCTTCACAGATAAGGAAAAGCTAAAGGAGTTCATCACCACTAAACCAGTATTATACGAAATGCTGAACAGTATCCTTTAAGAAGAGGAAGAAGAAAAAGGTAAAGATACAAATTGTGAACAACAAACATGCATCTATCAACAAGTGAATCTAAGAATCAAGTGAATAAATAATCTGATGTACAGAATGAACTGGTGATTATAATGAATCAGGGACATAGAAAGGGAATGGACTGACTATTCTTGGCGGGGAAAGGGGAATGGGAGATGCAGGAAGAGACTGGACAAAAATCGTGCACCTCCTGACTAGACCCTTTCTGATACACATACCAGGTAGTTTTGTGGCTTTTAAACTATTTATTATTACAGTATCTCTCTTTGATACATTTAATGCTTTATTTTCACCCCAAATTCCCCATTTTCTGATATCATTATAACTATCCCTTTTCCTTGGCAGTTACTAGATATGTCTTTGCCCCTTCTTTTATTTATAATCCTTGCTTTAAAAAATTTTCAGTTACATTTCCTATTTTTTAAAGTATAAAGCTGGACTTTGTGTTTTAATTGGAAAATTCAATTTACTTACATTTATTATAAAAAATGTTTGTTCTCATTCCCATCTAATTTTATATTAATTTCTTCTTTATGTTCTTATGTTTTACTATTCATATGTTTTTCTGCTTCCACTGGCTTGAACAAGTTGTTTTATGATCTGTTTATTTTGTTTTGCATTACAATTGCCCCCCACCAATAATTTGGAAACAATAATATGTTTCTCTATTTACTAGTTCACCAGCTTGTATTTTAAATTCTATTAAAACCCATATTTCTCTGCTGTTTATTAAAATTAATAGCACTTTTACTATGTCCCACAACAACAGGATCTTGAAAATATTTTACTCTCATTTGCTCACACCATTTCCAAATCCTAGATTTTTCTGAACGACTTTAGAAATGTGATTCCATATTATTTTTCACTTTTTCCTAGACTGTGTGCTATGATATTACATAGTGAACAATAATTTTACAATTGGCAATCACTTCATCCTCATCCACACAGGGTCACTTACATATTTTATTGGTTCATTGCTCCCTACTGCTTATTGTATTCTTTTTTCCACTTGCTTTAGATCTAGTGCAACTTACTATCATTTATACATCCTTGAAGAACTCTGAATGAAAACATGACACTTTGCCCAGCCAGCATGGCTCAGTGGTTGAGTGTTGACCTATGAACCAGGAGGTCACCGTTCGATGCCTGGGTTGTGGGCTCAATCCCCAGTGTGGGGCATGCAGGAGGCAGCAGATCAAAGGTTCTCATCATTAATGTTTATATCTCTCTCTCCCTCCCACTTCCTCTTAAATCATTAAAAATATATTTTTTTTAAAAATAAAACATGAACACTTTAAGTTCCCACACATCCAAAAAAAGTCCTTCTTTCACCATCATATGAATGACTTTTCTGGGAGTAGGGTTTTTATACTACACTGCTTTCTCTCTCAAAAGTTTATGAACATTATTCAACTTGCTTCTTGTGTGGAAAATGAGAAGTCCAAGTCCCACATTCCTTTTTAATTACATTTGAGCATCTTTATCTGCCTAAAAATGTATATTTTCCCCTTTCCCCCAAAATCAGAAATTCCTCAAAGATATGTCTAGATGTGTGTCTTTTTCGTCATTTCTGCCAGATGTTAGTAAGTTCTTTCCTGCTTTCTTCTGATCAGGGAGCTGAAGACTATGCTTCGATTATTGATTTCACCTGCATCTGCTCCCTTTCTTCTGGAATGCTGGTATTTGCATATTATTTCTCCTACGACCGTCTTCCGTGTTCCTTGTATTTTCAGTTACACTTTGCAGTTCTTAGTATCTCCTCTTCGTGTTGAAAGGTAGTTCCTCCATTTAACCTTCCGATCAAGACTCCGTTTTCAGCACTGTTGACTCTGTGGTTCACTTTCAATGGTGCAACCTCCCTAATTGGAGCCACCTGTTGTTTTTTGTTTGTTTGTTTGTTTTTAGCTTTATCTCTTTCCTGAGCTTTCTTTGCCTGCTCCTATTAGAAGGTGAGGGTCCTCAGCATGAGCTTTCACCCCAGCTCCTCAGCCCGAGTGGGTTGTCAGGCAGTGAAAGAGGAGATAAGATTTTCTCCACCAGAAGATGGGAGGTGACAGGGGAAATTAAGTCCTCTCCACCGCAGCTTAAGCAGGAGGCTTCCCCAGCATAGAGAACTGTCATCTCCCAGCCACCTGGAAAAGGAATAAGTCTACCCTCCCTGGACAGTTCTCTCAGACAACTGGTGTCAGCAGGAAAAGTAGTTTTTCCTGAGGAATGCATGGAGCAAGAGCACAGGTCAGTTCCTCTCCTTGAGTTAGCCCAGGTGCTCCACCCAAGTTAGCCACAAGTCAGAGATTCTCACCATGAGCTTTGCCAAAGATGGAGAACCCCATTGAAATGATTAGGTCCCCTGTCATCCAGCATTGACAATAGTGGTGCTGTGGCCTGAACTTGCATCTTCTCATCAATGACTTTGAGGCATCAGATGTAACATTTGGGATCTTCTCCACATTTTTCAGTTCTATGCTAGGCTTAGCCTGGTAATTCAGTGCCCCGGTAGAAGGAAGGTCATGATGATATATGCTCAAGCCATTTCCCCATGTTGATGTTAATCTTTATTGTGTTGGGAAGAATGTATTTCTTACCACAAAATAAATATTGTATTTATACAAAATTCAAACATTTGAGAAAGCTACAACTAACGGGATCTTGCTATAACTCCACATCCCCATCTCACTTGACCCTACCCCACCCCAGCCCCAAATCACATTGAGCAATTCGGTATGATCTTTCTTCAGGTTCTCTTTTTGTGTATACACTAATATAAGTTAAGTAAGTATACAATTAATCAAAATCCTAAGCAAATTCTCTTTATTTTTATAATCAACTAATACCTGGATCTGAAATCTCAGCCTACCTAACATGAACATTTTACTTAGATCAATTTCAGGTTTTCTCTTAATCCAATACAATGATTTCTTATCAGATTCAGCTTAATAAACCAGTCACAGCTTAGCTTAATATTAATTCCCAGGTTGTTCTCTACGTCTACTTGCTCTCTAACTTGTCTGTATTGTTACGGTGTTTGCAAGCCTGCTGCCCAAGAGGGTTAGTAAGTGTATTAGTCAGGATTCTCCACAGAATAAGAGCTAATAGGATTTATAACAAATATAAAGATATGTATTATAGGAATCAGCTCCAACAGTTATGGGAGCTGAGAAGTCCCACAATCTGCCTTCTGAAAGCTGTAGAACTAGGAAAACTGCTGATATAATTCAGTTCAAGTCTGAAGGCCTAAGAGTCTGAAAGTCTGAGAATGGAGAAGCTGATGTCCAAGGACAGGAGAAATGGATGCCCCAGTTCCAGCAGAGACAGTGAATTCTCCTTCCTCCATCTTTTTGCTCTATTCAGGCCCTCAACAGATTGAATGATGCCCAGCCACACCAGGGAGGGCCATCTGTTTTACTTAGCTTACTAATCTCTCCTGGAAGCACCCTCACAGACACTCAGAAATAATGTCTTACCAGCTATCTGGACATCTTTTAGCCCAGTCAAATTGACATAAAATTAACCATCTCAATAAAAATAAGAGATCATTTTTAGAGCTGAGCCACTGGTAGGCTATTGCTGGGACTCTACAGATATGTCCTTCCCATTTGTTCCCACCTCCCAGAGCTTCCAGTCCAGCTGGTGTTCTCTGGAGCGTTCCACCAAGTATGCTGACTATGACTTGAGCTGTCCATGCCTCACTGCTGCTAAGATTTTCCCCTCACCTTACACTTCTTCAAATACTTGGCAGGGCTCCTTCAACACCTCCCTGGGATCACTTGGCTCTCTCTACTCCTTTTAGACACCAGAGGAAATGCTCTCCTATCTCCCCCTTTCCCTGTCTCCACATGCCATGCAGCCATTTCTTCTGCTCTTTCATACCTGACAGTCTGGGCGGACTTCAACTAGCTTCCTACTTGAGGAATTATACAGCTTTCCCTACTCTTCGATCTTTAGATCTTCTCAAACAAGGGAAAATCTGGTTTTCATCTCTCCCTACTCCCATTGTGTGTGCGTGCACGTGCGTGTGTTAAAGGAATGAAAGACAGGAAAAAGAAACCCACTTAAATATTCTATTTTATCCCTATTCCTCCTCCTTTGTCTGCCAAATCCAGCCACCCTCCTTTCAAGCTGTGAAAATATATCTTTCCTTTTATACTAGGAGAGAAGAACAGAACTGGCAGTTGTCATAACAAATTACTGGTATCAAAGTATTAGTCTACCACAAATTAAAACCTTACATAGCAATAAAGCATATCACCATTTTATTGTTGAACACCCAGATGTGCTGACCACCTGTTAATATTCACCTTAAATCAAATATTGCATGGGATGTACTAATACAGAAAAATTATTGTTTATCAGAAATTCAAATTTACCAGGGTGTCCTGTATTTTATCTGACATCTCTACCCCAACCCTTTTCAGGGCTAGTCAGCCTCTTGATCTGTCTGCCTGCTCAATAATCAGTATCATTATTGAATAGGATAAAACATCCTGAATGCCAGACTTCCTTTATGCATCCGTCCTCCTCAGGACTGCGGTTTGATCATTTGTTTGTTTTTCAATACCTTCAAGCAGATTTTTAAAAAATATATTATACCTGTTATCTAGTTAAGTTCATTAACAGAGTAGACATGAATTGCACACTATATCAGGAAACAGGAGTCCCCCTGTTTATTTTGAAACCTGTGCCATCCTGTGGTCCGCCGATGTTGCTGCCCAGGTCATAGCACTTTTATTTTTTGACCAAAATGACCATCCTGGAACCAAAGTAAAGTTGTGTGCCCCATTCAAGTCCTGAGCTCACTATTGAGGCCTTCTAATTGAAGGGAGGTACCTTGCAGGTCTGTGCGGCAGTCACCACAAAGGCATGATCACCCTGGACTACTCCCAGCAACTCTAGTGAACACTGAAGCTTCAAAGACTAAATCCATGCTCAGTCTTGACACCCAGAATAACCAATAAAGCCCCCCACCTACCCCCGCCATGTTTCACCAATAGTGCGAATTGGAAAGCTCCTCCATTTTCTAGTAAAGTACGAATTTTTCCAATCAGCCTGTGTCCAAGCTATACCCAGACCACGTCTCCAAGCTATACCTGTACACTTGGTAAAATGGCTTCATTCTGAGTCCTGTTGGTATAGGATATAGTTAAGGTGGGCAGCCTCTCACCTTATCATATATCCCTCAAAAAAGGTTAGGTGTTCAGACTCACAACAGAGGAACATGCTGTTATGAAGCCATATTCAACCTCCAGAGCTGCACCCTGCAGACTCTGTCTCATGCCTACAAACTGGTAACTTTCCAGGGGTATGTTTTAACCACAGCTTATTTACAACAAGGAGATCATATCACATAAACTATGTTGCATTTGCTTTAATATCTCGCATGTAAGTGCACCTAGTCCTATCTTATTCCTCTTAATATGTATAGGGTTTAATTGCATTGACATGCCATGGTTTGTTTGACATTATTTTGAAATTCAAATTTAACAAAGTTTTTCCATATAACCTTGGGGGAAAATTGTTTCACTACATATATTTAATTTAATAGAGTCATGTAAATGGTAAGATGGAGCTCTTTTAGCTCCCCAAATTCATATCTGGGCATATTTAAGCATTGGCTGCCCAGAGGTGGTGGCTTTATCATCATTCATCCTGAAATGACATCCTGGTCACATTGCAAACTTGCACAGGCTACATGGATCTGGGGGCTTGAGGAGTGCTCATTATTACTTGCCTTACCCCTAGTCGGCCCCCTACTCCTTCCCTGGGGCAGTTGTTCTAAGATGTTATGACCCCTTTTAAGCTTGCTTTCCCAGCTCTTCACTATAAGTCATGATATTGCCTTGTGCTCCACAGAGAAAATAGAAGTATTTGAGCAGAATTCTCTTCACCTTACCTGACTATAACCCTCTGACTGACCTAAAGCATTCTCATCCCTTCTGCTAGTGTCTTGTCTCACACAGAAATACTTCTCTTCTCTACCTGGACTCCACAAGATGCTCAGATGCCACATGAGTACCAAAAGCAATACATTTGGTACCCACATGGAAGTTTAACAAGTGAGTGCATGTATGCCACACAAATTCGCATCTAATTCCTTCAATCAATAGTAGTTATTATGATAAGTATAACAAATTATTACTTAAAACTCGTATCATTCAGAGATACCGTGTTTACATGGGCTCTCACATGTTTTAAAAGTTTGTTTAAACTAAAAGCAGTTCTTAAAACGTTAGGCATGCTAAAATTTGCTTTATTTGCTAAATGTAAAATGTATGTATTTTAACCCAACCTCATTTGGATGATGAAAATATATAAATGTAATCATTTATTTTTATCTTGCATTGTTATGGAAAAAACACTGTACTATACAAGCAAGAACTCGGGAAGCCCCAGAAGTTAGCAGTGGATGGTATGGGAACTAGAGCAAAATAGCAGCTTAGAATAGCAAGAGCCATGCGGATGCTGAGGGAACATTCACTGGGAGGCAACTATGTTTCCTCTCATTGTGTTTTCCTTCTTCACAGGGCCAACCCTGGAAGTATAAAGAGCTAATAAGGCTTTCTGGCAAGGAGTCAAATAGTTAGAGGCCAAGGGTCTTTAATCACCCAAGTGCTTTTCAATGAATACTGATGTGACAAAGGTTCATATTTAATTGATTCCAAAGTGACTTATGCTAAGTAATGGTTCGCTGAAGAATTTGAAAACATAGCTATTCCCAATGCAAAAGTATGCATCTTCTTCTATGTCAGAGTTGTTACAGACATGTCAGAGCAAGTCATCGGGTCACTGAGACTCTGTGGACAAAGGCAGTAAATATAAGCATGTCTAGTGCGCTCGAGCAGCTGTGGGAGGGACGGCGGAGAGGGTGGGGCTTCCAATTCTTTCAAACTTCTCTTAGAAATATAAGCGAATTTCCCTTGAAGGTCTCTAAGACACAGCTAGCAAATCCAATCAAAATACAGAATTTTCAAGAACGGAATACAAACACCAGCATAATACAAGTTTACCAGTCACCAGCACTGGAAAATAACATGCTCTGTCGCAGCCAAATTACTCCCCACAAGGTTTGCCTAGATCTCTAATTTTGCCAGAGGGCACGTAGATATTTCAGATGTTCATAAATATTTCTTCTACTATTAGAACTTTTTTATTATTATTGCAAGAGCTAATGTAAATGTAAGAGGCTCGGTGAGCATTAATGTATAAAATTACCATCCTCTCACATCCACTTATCACTGTGATCATTATTCTAACCAGAAGCACGTTGGAGTGGTTTGAAAGCCAAAGGAGGGTAATTAGTGACTTAAATCACTGGTCTTATTACCTAATAGAAACTACCAAGAGAAGTTGATTTTTAGGAGAATCAGAGCAGCTGAAAGAAAGATGAGGGGAAGGGAACTTGTGG
>NW_005877795.1:0-8284 GCF_000147115.1 Myotis lucifugus | reverse complement strand
GTTTCTTATCTCCATTCCAGGGAGTAAAGATTATGTAGCTTAACTACCCGCCTGGCACTTAATTAAGGGGTTGTATCCCCTCCCTAACCTCAGGGAAAGATCCCCACCTGGGGAAACAACCTTTCTCGGAGAGGTGACCTTGGTTAAAACACATGGCGCTAAAGAGAGCAAACATATTAAGAACAATATGCTATATATGCCAGGTCCCTTGAAACATATGCTGTGCAGATGTTTCTTTCCTGCAGCGACTGTGTCAAGCAGCAAGGATGGACCGGCTCCCGGCAGAATTTGGGTGTTTTTTCCTTCCTGGTATTCCAAATAGTTGATTTGACTCTCAGCATCCTCTATTCTACCATTTATTCCCTATAAATTATTCTTTACTTCAGCTAGTGTATCCTTCATTTCTGACTGGTCATTTTTTATGTTGTTGATCACTAAGTTCCATGAGTATCCTTAAAACCATTGTTTTGAACTTCATATCTGGTAGTTTTCTTACTTCCATTTCATTTAATTCTTTTTCTGGAGATTTCTCCCTATCTTTCATTTGCAATATGTTTCTTTTTCTCCACATTTTTCCATCTTTTCTGTTTTTCTTTCTGTGGATTAGGTAGAGCTACTATGTCTCCAAGACTTGGTAGAGTGGCCTTGTGTAGTAGGTGTCCTGTAGGGCCCAGTGGTTCAGCCTCCCCAATCACCTGAGCTAAGCACTCCAGGCATTGCCCTGTCTGGGCTGTGTGCACTATCCTGTTATAGTTGAGCCTTGATTAATGATTGCATCACTGGGAGGGATTGACCTCCAGGCCAATCGGCTGTGAGGAGCAGCTACAACTACAGTGGAAGAGCTGCTGTGCAAGAGTCAACCCTATGGAGCAGCACTTGCTTCAGTGGGGCTTTGGTGCTCACCGAGTCTGCCCCTTGAGGGTATCACTCATGGAGGTGGTAGGAGTGTAATCTGGTGTGAGCTAAAGCTGACCATAAGGTACACTGGTTTTGTGGCCTCCAGGAAGTGCAAAGTCAGCCACTGCCTGTGCCCTGCCTGGGGCCACCCAGCACAAGCTACAGAGCAATCTTCAGATGGCTGCTACTTGCACTGGGCGTGGAGGTGCCCAGGAGAGGCCAAGCTGTGAACCAAGGAGGGTTGCTGCTGGTGCTGGGCTTGGGACCACTTATCAGGCAGTATGGGGCACCCTATGGCCAGCTGCTGCTTGTTTGAGAGATTTTAGGAAAGTCTGAAGCATGAGGCAAGAGAGGCCAGTTATATGGAAATGCCATTGGAAATGGCTTGGACTTGCTGGTTAGGTGGGGTGGGGTCTCAGGGAATCACCAGGGCAGGACAAACAGTGTGGGCCAGGTTGATGGAAACACAGATATGGCGCCTGCCTGTCAGCTCTGTTGCAGGGAGGGCTCAGCAAAGAAGCAATGGCTTCTGCTAGCACTTCTGTCTTGGAAAAAGCTGTCCCCCTCCAGCTCTTGCCCTGATGCCAGACAATTTAGTTCCTCCCTGTATGTCCCTGGTTCATTTCAAGCTGCTGCCCCAATGTTGTAGCTCAGAGGGAGCAAGTCTGAGTAAGTCTATGCATGAACCCTTTGAGAATTGCCTGGGACCCCAGAAATCTCAGCATCATTCATCCACAATCCTTACTGGTTTTTACAATCTGGAGATATGGGGACTTCTCAGCACTGGAATCCTGGGCTGAAGGGTCTGGTATGGGGCTGGGACCCCTCACTCCTCATGGAGGGACCTTAGCAGCCAAGATGTCCCTGATAAAAAACTGCCACATGTGGGTATAGGACCAGCCTATTTTGTGCCTCTGCCCCTCCTACTAGTCTCAATGTGGCTTCTTTTTTAATTCCCTAGTTGTAGGACTTCCATTCAGCCAGAGTTCAGACAGTTCTGAAGGATGGTTGTTCTGTAGTTTAGTTGTATTTTTTTATGTAGTGTAGGGTGGAGGCAAGTACCACGTTTAACTACACCACCATCTTGACCAGAAGCCTCCCAATCATATATTTTGCTTGTGTTTCTCCTGCCTGGGACTCTCTTCTTACATACCTTCATTGCCCAGATCAATCTCCAAATCTTCTGAAAAGACTACTTAACCAATCATGTAGTGACAAAGCAGGTACTATCTAATAACATATCTTTCATAGTTGTTTTATTGTTGAACTCTGATACTTAGGACTTTACCTCAAACTGCAATGTATGCCCTCTATTAGTACACCCTACTCTAACAAAATCCATCTCCAATGGTGGACTCATATAGCTAGACTCAATTTTAATACAAATACTAAGAATAATTCCTGTATTTAAAAGGTCCTTAGACCCTAAGGACTTCCATGCTGACCCATCTTCCATAAGGCAATCTCCTTTAAAAACAAAAACAAAAAAACCCTTCCTCCCTTTTTCTTGATCACCGAGAATTAGCCAAAAAATCACCAGGTAACTAAAACTTGTTTTGTAATTTCATACAATGAAAAGAACATGAGGAAGTGAAGTCATTCCTCTATTCAGAAGAGCACATTGCCTATATGATGTTATGTATGAACCAGGTAGCATTCTGTCTGCTGGAGGAAAAGTTTTCAGAGAACTCCTTTACCGTATATCTACCTTCTAAATTATGTAATAGAAACCTAACTCAGAAATAGCAGTTCTGCCATGGATTCTCACTGAGTCTTAAAAATGCATTTCCCAAACCACACTTTCTTTTGAATACTTAAAAGCAGGGAAAAGATAAATGAGTTAATTAGATATAAAATTACCCTATGTGAACTGAACTAAACTATATTAAATAATAGATCAAATGTTCAAAAGCGAGAATATATAAAATTTAACCTCAAACATAAAAACCCTGAAACTTCAACAGCCTGGAGAATATGCATGCATATTCTCTAAAATGGTAGATATAATTTGGCAAATTTTTACACGTCATGAAATTTTCTTTAGTTATTTTCATTTGGTATTAACAGTTTATCTTCTGGACAAAAGGAATGAGCTCGTATTTTCAAGCAATTATTTACTAACTATACTCACCCCAATAAAGTAACTGAATATACAGTCACATTACTAATGAAATATGCTGAAATTGAGAATTTAGCACTAAATAAAACAACACATGCACTATCAGTGCTATTAGAGAACAGTAACCCCATAAAGTTCTCATGGTAAGGATTCAAGAAAAGTCCCCATGTGGATCAGGCAGAAAGAGGGGAAGAACAGCCATTATTAACCCCCTGGATTCTTTTCCCTAACAAAGGGGGACAGGCTTTGCAGAAGGAGCACTGACAAGTTCTCTCAGCTGAAGGAAGAGAAGGCTGCCTCTGTAGTCCTTTGCAGCCTTTCTACGGCTTCCATTGGAAAGAACGAACGAACAAAATCCAGAGTGAACAGGAGGAAAGACATCAAGAAAATAGACTGGGGATGCTGCAACCAGGGAAGGGAATACAGTACATGGGTGAAAAGGGAAGCAATATTCTTAGACAAGGAACAGAAACCCCTATGAAGGTTACAACCCAAGATGTAGGCCCCCTAAAAGAGTGAGGCTTCCTCAGGTAATAGAATATGCGCTATTCCCCAACAACCTGCCACAACACCAACACAGCTCTAGGACAGTAACAGTCAATCACAGCTACAAGATGCAAGACACTGAGGAGTAATACCTAAGGAAACCCAAAGTCAAGAGAAAAGACAAAGACAAGGATACGAGAAGAACTTGAAACTTCTTGTACCTATGGCTACAACAAACATTAAGCACTGCCCAACTCCCAGTCAGATCAACAAATATCCTCACACTAAAGCCAAATATACTTCAGTTCTTGTTACCTGATACAACGTGTCTGGATTTCAATAAAAAATTACAAAGCATGCCAAAAGGAAAAAAGAAACAGTGTAGAGAGCAAAAACAAGAATCCAAGCCAAATTTAGATGTGACAGAGAGGTTACAGTTATCAAACAAAACATTAAAATAACTATTATTAATATGTTAAGGGCTCTAATGGAAAAAGTTGAAAACATTCTCAAATACAAAGAGAAAAAGCTCCAAGACAAACAAAACAGAACATCCCAGAACTATGGGACAATATCAAAACTATAATACCCAAAGGAGAAGAGAGAATGGGACAGAAGGAATATTTGAACTAGTAATATCTGAGAACTTTCCAAAATTAATGACAGACACCAACCCAGGAATCACAGAACACACCAGGAAAGAGAAATACCACAAGAAAACCTATACCTACACATATTCATATTTAAATGGTAGAAAACTAAGATGATAAAATATTGACGATAAAATATTGAAGGAAGCCATAGGACAAAAACACCTTATCTGTAGAGAACCAAGAAGAGCTATATCAGACTTCTCATCAGAAACCATACAAGAAGAAAGTGGAGTGAAATCTTCAGTGTTGAAAGAGAAAAAGAGCTAACTGATAATTATATGTCCAGTGAAAATATTCTCTAAACATGAAGGAGAAACAAAGTATTTCTCAGACAAACAAAAATTGAGGGAATTCATCACCAGAAGTTCTGCCTTTTAGGAAATATTAAATGAAGTTTTTCAGAGATAAAGACACTGATATAGGTAAAAAACTAAATCTACATAAAGAAAAAAAAAAGGAATAGCAGAGAAGGAACAAATGAAGGTAAAATATAATCTTTTATTTTTATTTTTTTCTTAATTGATCTAAAATTTTATAACATATAATCAACAAAATGAATAACAGAAATGTCACAAGAGATGGGAAGAAGGAATTAGAAATTCTCTATTATGGGATAGCATTACACTTAACACCTTATTGTGTTATTTGAAGGTAGACTTAGATTATTTCAAAATGGATATTGTAAATCTTAGGGCAACCACTAAATAAGTTTGCTGTTTTTTTTTTTTAAAAAAAAAAAGTATAAGTAGTACATCAAAAGAGGATATAAAATGGAATCATAAAATGTTCAATTAAAAGTAGAGAAGGCAGAAAAAGGAGGGGAGACAAAGAACAAATGCAAGGAAGTGACCACACAAAGACTGTACAACTTAATCCGAGTAAACTATTTCAAATATGAATAGTCTAAACACAGCCATTAGAAGGCAGAGATTGTGAGGCTGGATTAAAAAAACAACAAGATGCAATTATATGCTCTACAAGAAACCTGCTTTAAACATAAGGAATCATATAGATTAAAAGTAAACGGATGGAGAAAGACACCCCATGTTAATCCTAATCAAAAGAAAGCTGGAATAGCTATCTCAGTATAAGATAGTAGATTTCAGAGGGGGGAAAAAAGAGGGACTTTATATAATAATAAAGTAATTAATTCCACAAAAAGACATACTCTAAATGTGTACAAACCTAACAGAGCATAAAAATACATGAGGCAAATATTGATAGAATTTTTAAAAAATTAATTTGTTGTTATAAAGATTTGAATTATAAGTACATATGTTCCAAGTCATAGAGGACATAAATCAGGGGATCCACACCATTGCTTTAGAAGTAATGTTAAAAGCAAGCAAAGGATTAATTTTAAAATAGCTTGAGTTAATAAACAAACTCATAGGTTCACATATATTTATGACCCTGTAACATTCAGTATAAACTTTCATGCATATGTAATAACTCCTTTTCTGGGTCTATCACCTCTATTAGACTTTGGCATATGGAGAATAAATATTTTTATCTTGCTCAGCTTTATTTCCCCAACACCTAGCAAGGTTTTTGACTTGATTAAATATCCAATAAATATCTACTGAGTCTGAATTTTACTACTAAATTGAGTTAATCAATATTTAACTATAAAGTAAGCTATTGTTTCATTAAAAATACAAACTACCAGTTGCATTTATCTTTTAAAGTAGGAAATTTTGGTTTTACAGTCACCTTCCACTATTATCAAACTGCCAATGGGTTTAATAACACAGTTAGAAACAATTACCATGAATCACCATTGTTCACAGGGTTAAGGTGCCTCATTGCTTTAGTATTAACTCTTTTAATTTATTCATCTTAAATGATACACAAATTAGTAATTCAAAGTAAATGACGGATAGAATGTCAAAATAAGAGAAGTAGATCTGCAAAAGATTAAAAATAAATGTAAACATATGAACAATGTAGAAGTATAACTCTTAATGAACTGGTGAACTTTTAAATACCAGAACTTTGTCCATTTAAATTGTGTATCAGGGCAGAGTTAAATAATTTATACCTCTAAAATAAGCAAATAAAATGCAAATAGGGAAGGAATACATTACTAGACAAATCACAGGGTCTAAAGATGAAAGACTTGGAAAAAAACATGATTTTTATTGAGCTTTTACATATGTATGATTTAAATAAGAACAGAAAAGAAAATACATTATTCACTGTAATCACTTTAAATTATGCAGTTTAGGATTCATTTCCAATTAATTTCTATCAGGCTAGGTTAAAAAAAACCCTGAAATTTCAGTTACTTCCATAAAATTTTACGTTATCTTTATGTAAAATTATTTTGCACTGAGGAATAACTATTTATTATAAACTGCCAACCTTCTTCAGATAACAGATTATTTCTATTTTACTATTTGGACATGCCCCTTATATACCAAACAGGCACAAATCTGATGCCCTAAAATAGGGCACATGGGGACATTTATTTACTAGATAAAATGTACTGATGTTCTTCTTCCTCTATCAAATTCTTTCAAAACCTTCTTTACAAATATCACTATCTGACTTATTGAAATTATATTTCACTCAACTTTTCAACCAAAGTGATTAAATAGAAAGTAAAGGACATCTCCATAGGCTTGTAAACACTTGAGGTTCACTCTGAGTCCGGCAGGGTAATGGGAAATACGATAGGCCACTTACCTGACATGCATTATAAAGGAGTTGGTGCTCCAGTTTCTTAATACCCAGAATCTGCTGAAACATTTCATAGAGCTGTTCCTTGCTCAGAATAAGTTCAGACACAGCACTGAGGGTCATCCTACTTGGCTGTTTGCACAAGTCCTCTTCACCCCTATAAATGGCATCGTATTTGGCTATCCATGAGCTCAGCACTGTCTCTTTGCTTAAGCCATCAATTTCTGGCAAACTCCGCACACGTTTCTCGATGTTCTTCTTAAACACCTCTCTGAAGTCATTAGCAGAACATCCTCCACTCTGAACCATTCTGGCCACTCGATCACTCTTCAGAAAAACCTGGGAAAAAATAAAGAACAAAAGCCGTTTATAACTAAGCAGAGACACTAACACACCTGCTTGTAGCAATCTAGCCAGTCTTAACACCAAACATTCCACAGTGATTCAAATGTTTTTTTAATATATGATAATGAATGATATAATGGAGGCCCCAAATCTACTCTCTAAAATGTTGAAATATTTAGGACAGTAACCAGTGTTGAGGAACTGTAAGATGACCTTGATCTACATGCTATCCCCCCACCTGTAAATCAGAGGCCTCTCTGCTAACTGAATCCTTTAAGAGTTGATTAAGAAAGTAATTGGAGATATGACTGTACTTGGGAGTTCTGGCTAGTTTTTCAGCAGAGATAAGGTCCCCTATTGTTAGAACGAGGATCTGAAAGCCAATAATGTGGTAAGTCCAGTATCCAAGTCAATACGCATCATGTATAACTCAATCATGAATGCTTCACATTTGGGTGTGAGGGTACGCCCAACCCCATCACTGATCTCACCAGTCCTCCAACTTGTCACACATTTCTTATAACTAGGAAGAATGGATGACAGAAAAGAGATGCTCATGAAATAGGTAGGAAGAGATGGGCAATCTATATATATAAAAGCCTAATATGCAAAGTGTCCCCTTGGGAGTTCGACTGGGAGACCAGGAGTTCGATCCCTCAACTATGAAGTGCACTGACCACCAGGGGGTGGCACGAAATGAAGGGAGGCCCCAGCCAGCAGCTGGAAGGCTCCGATCAACCCTGGCCTGGGGATCCTACCCATGCATGAATTACATGCACCAGGCCTCTAGTAAGTAATAAAGTCATCCTATATAATAAAATCCTAGGTGGCGTGACGTGTGACGCCATCACAAGATGGCCACCACAAGATGGCCACCCTCACGTCATCATAAGATGGCCACCACAAGATGTGGGATCCTGTGGGATCAGGCCTAAACTGGCAGTCGGACATCCCCCAAGGGGTCCCAGATTGGAGAGGGTGCAGGCTGGGCTGAGGGAACCCTCACCCCCATGCACAAATTTCGTGTACCAGGCCTCTAGTATCATATAAGAGACATCAGGCAATCTCTCCCTTCTTCTAAGTTAAGGACCCAAATATAAAT
>NW_005877794.1:0-8285 GCF_000147115.1 Myotis lucifugus | reverse complement strand
GCTTCCTCAGTCACCCAAGGCAGTATATTGTATCTAATGGGTACATGTATGTGAATGGGCCTCAGTACAAACATCAGGTAAATCCTACAGAATACACTGCTGCACATTCCACACTCTAATTTTTAACATAAAACTTTCTAATAACTATTTATTTATTTTAGAGAGAGAAGAAGGAAGAGGGAGAGAGAAAGAAAGAAAGAAAGAAAGAAAGAAAGAAAGAAAGAAAGAAAGAGAGAGAGAGAGGGAGAAACATCAATGAGAGAGAAACATTGATGAGAGAGAAACATCGATCAACTGCCTACTGCATGCCCCCAACTGGGGACTGAGCCCACAACCTGGGCATGTGCCCTGACCGGGAATCGAACTGGCAGTCAGGTCTACTTTCATAGCATGGACAGAAAGGATTCACTCTGACTCAGGCAGGATTCTGTTCCCTCAGCAGAGTGAGGAACAAAAGGAAAGAGATAGCAAGTCTTCAAGTGCAGAGGAGAAGATGGGTCCGCATTGGGTATGATCAATCAGGTAAGGCTGCTGGAGGAGGTGTCCAGAGCCAGGTCCTGAGCCCTGTGTGTGTGTGCACATGTGTGAGCACTCTGCACAGACACTCCTGGGTCCATGCAGGGGCAGCTGCTGTGACATAGAGGACAGCCTGGGGAGCTGGGGTCCCCAGGAGGAGCCCAAGGACCCTTGCCTCTACATCAAGCTGGGGTGCCTTGCAGACAGGGGCTGCTGCCACTCCCCAGGTACCTAGTTCTGAAGAGCAGGGCCACCCTCCTGGGCCCTCCATGTGGGGGTCTCCAATATTCTGGAGCCTACTTAGGAGAGGCTGAAAACTCTGCAGCCCACATTCACCTGATGGTCCCCCTTAGAGAGCTCAGTAACAGCAATAATGTTTTCCACAAAAGTCAAATTTGGGGGGGGGGCGTGATATATATATATCATGCTTAACTATAGGGACAGAGATGATCCACGTTTGAACCATACACATGGATGGCTTGAAATTTAGTTATTAGAAAAGTTTTATGTTAAAAATTAGAGTGTGGAATATGCAGCAGTGTATTCTGTAGTATTTACCAAACCACTCCCAACACATCCTATATAATAAAAGCTTAATATGCTAAGTGTTCAGTCATCCCTTCAGCCAATCCGAGCATAATATGCTAATGATATGCTAAGACCGCTCAACCACTCGCTATAATGTGCACTGACCACCAGGGGGAAGACGCTCTGACTGGTAGGTTAGCTTGCTGCTGGGGTCCAGCTAATACGGACTGAGCGAGACAGGCCGGACACGCCCTGGAGCCCTCCTGCGGTCCCTCTCCAGCTGGCCAACCTCCCACATCCCTCGGTGGCCAGATTGCCCTCTCGCAATCCAGGACCCCTGGAGGGATGTTGGAGAGCCAGTTTCAGCCTGATCCCGCAGGCCAGGCTGAGGGACCCCTCTGGTGCATGAATTCGTGCACTGAGCCTCTAGTACTGTTGATAACAATAAAGCTAAGCTAACAGAAATTTACCATTTCCTAAGAAGGTTAATGTCAGTGGGAAAACTTACCATCAAGGCAGCCTGATCAAGCATAGGCAGTCCTAGCCCAGGTCAAAACCCCCTGCACAGTGGCAGGAGCACCAGCCTCTGCAGGGGTGGGGAGTCCCTGCTTATGTTTTAGTCATGATAACGGCTGACACAATGCTTGCTCTGTGCCAGGTACTGTTTCAACCCTTCACCCTTCCAGTAGCTCAGTGAAGTTGGAACTATTATTATCCCCACTTTACAGACGGGCAAATAAACACATTTTAAGTAGCTGACCCCACGGTCCCACTGACATTGTTCAGTAAGTTTTAGAAACACCCTTATTTTACATTATGAATACCCTCTTTTAGTAAGCCTTAATGATTCAATCATAGGTCGTAATGAAGAGGACTGTGGTCACGGGTGAAAACGGAACCTTCTGGATGAGATCATGATTGCCCCGGAAGACACAGGGAAGGACCTGCATGTGGGATGTGTGACTGTCAGGAGGCTCCTTCTGAGCCACTGATGGCAGAGCTACCTTAAAATCCCTGCTCTAGAGGGTGAACCTGAGACCTCTCCCCCCTCTCACACCCTCCTCCTCACCGTAGGGTTTATGAGTTTGGTTCCTCCTGGCTCCTGCCAGGGCCAGTTCACTCCTCCAGGATGTGCTTTAGCGCCGCCTGGGGTCCAACTCACAAGTCCTATCCTGGATTGCAGAGGTTCTCTAGCACCTTTGGGCTCATAGTCAACTCTCAGGGAGAAGGTGAGTCTGGGTGGGGAGACACAGTCACTGCTGCGGAGGTGGCCCTCCCCCCACCGCTGGGCAGGTCTTGCTCAGGGGCGCTGGGCAGAGCAGGACGGATGTGAGTCCTACTCTTGGAATATTGGTGGGAACCACAGGCCTTTTGGGACCACTCAAGCTTCCCCTCCAATTCTTTCTACAGCCCGAAAAGGTGCGGTCATACTTGTGACTCTGTTATGACCAGGTCCCACGATTTCCAGTTGTGAGCCCAGTCTGAGAACTTCCTCACAACGCCTAAGTGACTCCATCTCCAAAGGCATTGGTTTTCATTGAAAGTGTCTTGGGGTGTGGTACTGGGAGCGTCACATCCTCTCCCCAGTAAGCCCACCCAGAGCTTACCCGAAGCTCTGAGCCTGTGCTCCTAACCACTGAGGTCAAGTTGCCCACCATCACCCCCACCCCTTTCAGCCAGTGGAAGAGCTAAGAGGAGCATTCCCACTCAGGGAGCAGTCAAGGTCAGCCTCCCTCTCAGGGCCAGGGGAGGCAGGAACCATAATAAGAAAGGCAACCTTGCCGAAACCGGTTTGGCTCAGTGGATAGAGCGTCGGCCTGCGGACTGAAGGGTCCCGGGTTCGATTCCGGTCGAGGGCGTGTGCCTGGGTTGCGGGCACATCCCCAGTGGGGTGTGTGCAGGAGGCGGCTGATCAATGTTTCTCTCTCATCGATGTTTCTGACTCTCTATCTCTCTCCCTTCCTCTCTGTAAAAAATCAATAAAATATATTTAAAAAAAAAAAAAAAAAAGAAAGGCAACCTCAGACTTGCCTGGTGGGTATCAAAACAGGCCATACAGATAAGTACATGAAAAGATGCTCAACATTAATAGCCATCAGGGAAAGATGGATCAAAACCTCAGGAACATATATTAAAATAGGTAACAAAAAAACACGGACAGTGCCGAATGCTGGTGAGGATACAGAGAAACCTGAGCCCTCAGACATTGCTGGGAGGAGTGTGAACGGTTCAGCCACTCTGGAAACCAATCTGGCAGTTTCTTAAATAGTTAAACACATACTTACCATGGATCTCAGTGATCACACCCCTGAGCATTTATCCAGGAGAAACAAAAGCTTAGATTCACATCAAAACCTGTACATGATGCCCTGGCTGGGTGGCTCAGTTAGTTGGAGCATCATCTGATTGTGGTGGTAGTTACATGAATCTATAAATGCGATAAAATGTCATTTGACTATATATAAAGACAAAATATAAGTGCAGGCAAAAATGCGCAAAATCTGAGAAAGGTCTGTAGTCTAGTCCCGTGGTCGGCAAACTGCGGCTCGAGAGCCACATGCGGCTCTTTGGCCCCTTGAGTGTGGCTCTTCCTAAGCCTTAGGAGTATCCTAATTAAGTTAATAACAATGTACCTACCTATATAGTTTAAGTTTTAAAAATTTGGCTCTCAAAAGAAATTTCAATCGTTGTACTGTTGATATTTGGCTCTGTTGACTAATGAGTTTGCCCACCACTGGTCTAGTCAATCATATTGTGCCATGTCAATTTCCTGAGTTTGATAATGTATTACAGATACATAAGACGTCATCATCAGGAGAGACTAGTTGATGGATTCACAACAGTTCTCGGTACTATTTTTACTATCTTGAGAGTCTGAAGTAAGACATGAACAATAACAGCAATAAAACACACCATGAAGCTAGAGTGATGTTCTGTCACCGAAATGGACAAATCCGTTAGAGCAGTGGTTCTCAACCTTCCTAATGCTGCGACCCTTTAATACAGTTCCTCATGTTGTGGTGACCCCCAATTTCATTGTTACAAATTGAACATAATTAAAGCATAGTGATTAATCACAAAAACAATGTGTAATTATATATGTGTTTTTTGATGGTCCTCGGCGACCCCTGTGAAAAGGTCGTTCGACCCCCAAAGGGGTCGCGACCCACAGGTTGAGAACCGCTGCGTTAGAGGAAAGAATGCAATAGTGTTTCCCAAAGTGCCTCTGCACCCGTGGTTTGTAAGACGATTTAAAATGGCATGTAAATAAGCATTCGTCATGTCAATAATTAAGCACTTACTTAACATTTGCTAGAGAAAGTTAAACCTATGATTTTATGTGCTTAGCATGAAGCTAAAGTAAGTATTAATTTTAAAATGTATTATGCTACAATATTAAGTAAATAAATGGAACAGGAATATAACAGAAATGATGAAGATAGTATTCAAATGACTGAAAATTGTGAAACAATGGAATCAAGAGTTCACAATTAGACCCATGTATATATAATGATGGAATTTGGGGAAAGTTTGATCGATCAATAAGTGGAGTTAAGTAGATTGATGTCTATAAGTTATCTGTTTGGAATAAAATAAAATATAATATCCCTGTCTCATCATAAAAAACAGTAAGTTTCAAATGAATTAACAAAGCATAGCCTATGAAATGATAAAGGCACTAAAAATATATAGGAAAGTATTTTTATAATTCTAAGCTTGCAAAGAGCTTTCTAAGCAAAATACAAAACTGGAGGGAGCTGAACAGGAAAAACAAAGGATGTATTTGACTATATTAAAGCTAAAAACTTGTGTATGACAAAAGTGCCAGAACCCAGGTAAAATACCCAAAACAAAAAAATCACCCCACACAGAATTGAAAAAAAATACTTTTTAAAGAGTAAAGAAATAATATCCAGAATATATAAAATGCAATTAAGATAAATTATTTTTTAAAAGGGAAAAAGTGTAGTAGACAAAATGCTCAAATACTTTATCTGGGCTATTCACAGGAAAAGATGCCAAATGGCCAATAAACATGGAAAGATAAGCACAGCTCCACAGAAATCGGGATAATCCAAGTTCAAGCAACAATGGAAATTGTGTCCCGTAAGATCGGAAAGGCATTGAAAGATGATTAACAAAGCAGTGATGCACCGTAGGGAATCCACACTCCCATTCACTGTGGGTAGCACCATGAACTGTCACAACCTTTTAAGGTTGCATTCGTCCAGATTAAGATGCACATAACGTTTGCCCCAACACTTATTTTATTCAGAAAATCATTGATTCATGTGCTTCAAGGGATAGATAAAGATGCCTGCTGAAGCATTGTTCAAATTATTAAAAATTTGAAAGCATCCTCAATCTTCCCCACAAGGCAAATGACTAAACAAATTATGGTAATGCATACTATAAAATACCATGCAATTAAAACGAATAAGGCAATGTCTATATTAACTGTCATTAAGTGAAAGAAAGTTATTGAACACTTGTAGTACTGTACTATATATTTACAACTATATATATTCAACTATTCAATATATGTTTTATAAGCACCTACTATGTGCCAAATACTGTTATAGGGTCTGGGTATATAGAAATGAGCAAAATAAACAAGGTCCATGTTCCCACAGGACTTGTACTGGGGAGAAAGACAGATAATAAATTTTTAAAACTAATATGTAAGGTAATGATAAATGCTGGGAAGACAATAAAAGAGGATAAGGTGATATTACTGACCCTCTCCAAATAACCAAAACTCAGTAACCATACCAGTAGTGTGTATGTATGTTTGTGCATGTACATGTGCATATGCGTGTGTATGTCTGCTATTTTAGCTAGGATGGTCAGAGAAAGCCACTCATTACAGTCAAGTTAGTGGGTAAATCATGAATGCTGCTCTCCAGTGTTTCCAACTCCTTCCTGGCACATGGTAGGGCTGCACTAATGTTCTGAAAGGACATATGACCATATGACTTGTTTTAGCCAGGAAAAAGGACACGGACACTTTCGGTGAGGACTTTAAAAGCTGGTTGATAACCTGCCACACCCCTCCCCTTACTGTGATGGTCCCTGAAGCAGGAGCCAAGATGGAGCTCCATCAGCCTGGGTTTCTGGGCACCAAGACGAGCCCTTGTTCACTTGTGATGGCCTTATCTTAGGAGAGAGAAATACAATTGTATTTTGTTAAACTGCTGAGACGTTGGTTTGTCTCTGCAGTAAAATCTCGCTCATCCTTGGTGACACAGCCTCCTTCCCCGAATCATTCCTTCTCTGGGTAGAGTTTGGGGGAAGCACCAGGAAGTAGGAAAAGCTTTAATTCCAGGGCCTCTTTGCAGGTAGGTGCTTGTTAGGGTGAAATGCATGAGTCTGAATGGAATGAGTCCTGAGTTTTGCTGCCCTTCAGCTCCTTAAAGAGGGTTGGGCCCTGTGGTACTGGAGAGGACGATGGTGTCTAAGGAGCTTGTGCCCTGGGAGAGGTGGTGACCCCTTCCTGATAAGAGTTAGCAAATGCTCCTGACCTCCAGGACCAAATAATACCCCCTTCTAGAACTCTCCTAAGCAATCACCTCAAAGCCCTACCTGACTTCACCCTCTAGCACCCACGAAGGTCCTTTGCATGACAATCTGTTAATGTGCTGATTTTTAAAGCGTGATAAGGTCCTTCCAGCTTTAATCTGCAAATATAATGTAATTACTATAAAAATTCCTTATGAAAAACTCATTCTCAAGTTTATTTGAAACATTGAAAATGAAAGAATAGTTAAGAAAGAGTGTTAAAGAATGAGGAGAAAACACTTGCTTGTCACAAAGTGAAACAGATAACAAATCTAGAGCTACTAAAATGGTATGATGCTGGCACAAGAGTTATGAACCAAATCGATGCATAAATGAGGATCACGTTTGTTATAAAGATGACATTTCAAATTAGTTGAAGGAAAGGCAGAACTATCAAAGATGTGGTTTTTGGACAATTAGCTCATTATCTGGAATAAAGTAATTATTTCACACTACATGGAAAAATAAACACAAGATGGATCACAAATTTAAATGTAAAATATAAAGCTCTAAAGATTGAAAAACACCTTAAAACAATTTTTCAAAAGGAAAGCCAGTGATAGTTTTGAGTGCCTAGAAATAAAAGCCTCTGCAGGGTGAGAGACAGTTACAAAACAAATGGTAGCTTGGGATAAAATATTAATAATACATGCAAAACAGTCTTAATTTCTAGTACACACACAGTCTCTATAGACAAACGAGTAAAGCCAAGCAGCCCAGTGGGAAACTGAGCAAATTATGTGATGGGTTATTTAGAGAAGAGAAATGCAAGCAGCTAAACATATAAAACATACTCAAGCTCAGAAGGAATTGGAGAAAATGAAAGTTACAACAGCAATGAGATACAATTTTTTTTTTTCAGATGCCATATCAGGCTGAGAAAATGGTGCTGGCAAAGGTGAGGGAAAATATAGTTTCTTTCAAGCTCTGTTATTAAGAATACAATTTAACACAATATGAGGGTTTTTTGGAGGGCAATTTCACATGCCTAACTCAATTAAAAAATGCATAAATTCTTTGTCCTAGAAATTTTATAGAGGTTTTTACCCCCAGGGAAATATTAGTATACTTAGATAAAGATAGTTCCACTGTTTGTAGCATAGTTTGTAAGAGAGAGAGAGAGAAAAGGAAAAAGCTAGATGTTTATCAGTAGGAATATGTTGACGAAATCACAGTATAATCATGCGTTCGCTATTATGTAGATAGACATTAACAAGAACTAGGTACCTCTCCATATATTGACCCGGACAGGTGTCCATTATATACTGCTACATAAAAACAGGAAGTGTGTATAAACCAATTTTTACAAAGAACAAAAAGTAAAACTAATAATTGTGTCTGTGCGCTTGCCTGTGTGTATGTGTGTGCGCGCGCACACATGCGAGTACACTTTTACCTACGTAGGGTTAAGTCTGGCAGGATAAACACCTCTCTTTTCCATTTGTTCTGGAGAGTGGAAACTAGTCAGAGGGGTGAGATGTCTCCCTTCTTACCTTGTGTACTTCTTTATTGTTTGGTTTGTTGCAAAGACTAACAAAAATAAAATTTTAACAAAAATTCTAAGATACATATATATGTAATGTTATATATAATATATAATATGTTTATTTTTGGTTGGAGAAAACCTTTATAATTGAGAATTAAAATGCAGAAGCCCAAAAGGAAATGACCACTAGATGTGA
>NW_005877793.1:0-8288 GCF_000147115.1 Myotis lucifugus | reverse complement strand
CTCAAAAAAGGATTGTGAGTAGGTAAATATCTTCCTCCTGCTCTGTCATCATCTATAATAATAAAAGGGTAATATGCTATTAGACCTGACGTCATTCTGGACGTCCTTCCTGACGAAGCCAGGGCCAGAGGGAAGCCAGCCCAGTCCCAGGTATCTGTGGGTGGCAGGAGGAGGGAAGCAGCCCGGGTCCCGGGGGCCTGCAGGTGGCCAGAGGAGGGAAGCCAGTGCCAGCAGCTAGGAGAAGGAAGGCCTGCTCTTGCATGAATTTTCGTACATCGGGCCTCTAGTTTGTATGATGATTTGCATCAGGGTCAGTGGAGTTGCGTCTGGTAATAAGTGTTGAGTGAAGGTGGGACTAGTGGCAGCATCCTACCCTGACTGTTGCTGGTGCACAGCATTCTGAGGGCTGAGGTTCTTGCCCACTTTCTGAGCCTGGTTCTTCAGACTTCCTGTTGATTCTGTGAGCTAGCTAAAACCCTTCCAACAAAGCCCTCTACTGTTTAAGGCTTTACTTGTCTGAAAGAATTCTTCCTAACAAGTAATGGTTACCTTTATTGGCCTTCATAGAAATAAATGGACTATTTGTAAGCACATCTCTGAAAATTGTATGGATCCATTTCTCTCGATGACTCTCCATTTATGGGAGAGATGCCTTTAGCTTCCATATGAGTGATGAGGACATGTGGAGAGGCTCCCTACATTTGGAATAGTAAGAAGGGCCTCACACTGAGGGTAGAAAGTTGTAGACAAGTTTACTTCCACGAAGACATGCCTTTCTCTGTCCTCCCAATCCTCTCTTTTCCACTCTCACAACTTTTGTGTGTTTAGTAGAATTCCGTAATAGCTGTAATGCTGTTCTTTTCTTCAAGTCTCATCTGACAGCTCCTTTATGTAGTAAACAGGAACTGGTAAGAACCAGCCATCCCATTTGTTAAGAATGTGATTTTTTTAATCTTTGTATTGATTGAATCTGAGCTACTAGCTCTCTGGTATCTTGCTCTGTGGTATCCTCTGCTTAGATTTCATTGCAATTAATTCTACCAGTTCTTGACATAAAATGTCTTATAATGCTTGAATCTCTGATGTCACTTTTTACCCAGAATTGAAATACATCATTATTATTATTATTATTTAAATACTTTCTATATTCCAATGGGAACTTTGGAGAGAAGAGAGAAATAAATGTGTTTAGTCACCATCTGGTTTTGCCATTACATGAAATTTTCAATGACTCTCAATTTTGGCTGCACCTTGGAGAGGTTTGTTTGTTTGTTTTGTGGGGTTTTTTTTGTTTTTGTTTTATTGATTTCAGAGAAGAAGGGAGAGGGATAGAGAGATAGAAACATCAATGATGAGAGAGAATCATTGACTGGCTGCCTCCTGCACGCCCCTTACTAGCAATCAAGTCCGCAACCTGGGCATGTGCCCTTGACCAAAATCAAACCTGGGACCCTTCAGTCCGCAGGCCGATGCTATTTTTTCATGTTGTTGTTTTTTTATACCAATGCCAGGGCCTCAGTCCCAAGGATGATGAATTATTTCATCTGGAATGGAACTCAGTCATTTTTAAAGCTCCCTAGGTGATTGTAATATAAAGTCAAGTTGGAGAATGACTCTTCTAAGCAAATACATGGCCATGTTTCAATAGAGGAGTAAATTCTCAAACTTCAGGGTCTATAAGAATATTCAGAGGAAATTCTGTGAACCCCTTACTCAAGAGAATGGTTAGATAGGAGTCTGAATTTTGCTTCTACTTTAGATATCCTCAAGGGAAACAGGGACCTAAAATTTCCCGTCAGCAATTTGTGAATACTTGTATCATTCTGTCTTTATTTTGGTGTCGTTTGGAGGGCCCTCACCCTCACATTTACCAAGGGCAGATACAGATAATCTGACACAGCTTCCAAATTCTCCATGCTGTGAACCAGGAAGCTACCCTCCAACATTCAGGTTATCCCCAACCTGGCCCATCCCAGTTCTCAAATACCAGCTGCTTTATCTTTCAGAATGACTTAATGGCCCATTCAGGGAATCCTCATTTCTTAAAGGTAGTCAGTAGTTTTTCAAAATTAATGATCTAGCAAACAATAGTGACAATCACAGACATAATTTTCATCAAGACAAAATAGGGCAGCCATTCATTCACACTTGAAAAGCAACATTACAATAATAATATGCCATATTTTTTCAAGATAAAATCAATGAAGGAACAAAATTTGTCACTCTTTACTGAGAATATGAATTCCTCAAGGTCAGAAAAAAAGAGAATTCTTCTCTATGTCTTTGTATAACTGCTTTTAGCATTTCTCTAAAACTAGACTATAGTCTTACAAAGTTCAAAGACTCTCTGGAAGACATTGTAGGACTTAAGTGAAGAATCTTTTCTGGTGATGAGGGCTGACAGAGATGGGATGCAAAGAGCTTTCAAATGGCCTGCCAAAGTAGAAGGTCAAATATTTTCAAAGTTCATAAAACTTATAGAGACATTAAATTTAATATTTTATCATAGCCCATTATTTCAGAGTATATTTTCCACAAACTAAAATTCTAATTTTTGTCTAAGGCTATTTTAATTACATGACCTTAAAATAAGAATTACCAAAATAAAAATTTAAATACAAATAATTATTCGGTGTGTACATTAATATTATGATAAAAAATGCAATACTTACCTGATTTTTAAAAAAATTCTCAACTGAGGATAGGCTTCATTTATTTCAGGGAGAGGGGGATGTTTCTCTCTGAAGAAACATCCATCAGTGAGAAAGAAACATCGATCAGTTGCCTCCCATATGAACCCCAAATGGAGATTGAACCCCCAACCTATGTATGTGCCCTGACTGGGAATCGAACCTACAAACCTTTTGGTATGTGGGATGATGCTCCAACCAACTGAGTCATACTGACCACGGCTGGAATATAACTGATTTTTTATCCCATTATGAAACACATACTCAAACTTTGCATAAAATGGGTAGTCCCTCTTATTAACACAACAGAACATCTAATTTATTAACTCTTAATTATATATTACAAAAGCAACAAAAAATGTCTTCTCTTTATTGGAAATTTCCCCATAGAAAAAAACGAAATGCAGAATGTTTGAAGAGTATATAATTAAGAAATCGGTGTCTAAAATTTCACTTAAATAAAATGTAGGGCAGAGAAATGTGTTTATATCCTTTCTATGAGATTCATAAAATCTTGTCTGAAAATATTTTTTTGTGCATTGCAAATTGGAAAATTCAGATTAATTTAGTTTGCATCATAATAATTAGATGAAAACTATATTTCTGAAAAAGGTGATAGTGACTAAAAGACTTGACCTCAAATTATGGGGAAGAGTGTGTCAAAATTACCAAGGATAATACAGTAGTCCCCCCCTTAGCTTGAAGAATATGTTCCAAGACCCCAGTGGATGCTTAAAACCTTGAAGAGTACCTAACCCTATATATACTGGGGTTTTTTTTTCCCTATGCATACATATCTTTTCACTTGAAGTAAGCATTTACAGCTTCTCTTTGGTCTATACATATAGGCAGCATCATTACTATTAAACTTTGGGACCATTATTATGTAAAACTAGAGGCCTGGTGCACAAATTTGTGCATGGGTGGGGTCTGGCCAGCCCGCCCTGATCAGGCCCATCTGGTCAGGCTGGCCGGGGGAAGGGCCGAGGGTAGTTGGCTGGCTGGCTCCGCCCTTGGTCAAACCCCCGTTTGAACTCCTGGTCAAGGGGACAATTTGCATATTAGCCTTTTATTATATAGGATAAGAGATCCTGGAACACAAGTACTTTGATACTATGACAGTCAATCTTGTAACTAAGATTACTACTGAGTGATTAACAGGAGGGAAGTGTATACAGCATGGATATGCTGGATAAAGGGATGATTCATATCCCAGGTGGGATGAAGCAAGACAAGACAAAATTTAATCATGCTACTCAGAATGGAGCATAATTTACAACAAACTGTTTATTTCTGAACTTTTCCATTTAATATTTACAGGCCTCAATTGACAATGGGTGACTGAAACTGAAGAAAACAAAACTGGATATAGGGGGACTACTGTAGATGTTAACTATGTAAATACTGATTTGGAAGAACAACAACAAAAATAATTTATTCACTGATCCAACACTATTTATAAAATGACTATTAGAATTTAGGCACTGCACAAGATGCTGGAGATGTAATAGCAAGAATTAAAAACAAAAGCCTCTCTTCTCATGTAGCTCTTAGTCTATTAGAATATGTACATGTCAATTAAATGATTACAAAACAAATAACTTCAGGTTGTGCTAAATTCTATGAAGGTACATGGTGCTGTAAAGGTATGGAACTAATTGATCTTGAGGCAACGATTTTATAAAATCTAATAGCAATATTTTTAGTAAAAAGAAAGATCAAATTTATCAAAATCCCTCTGAATATATTTCATTAATAATAAGACTCATTGTAGTGGAATTAATGAAAAAAAGTTGAAAAACTTCAAATAGTAATCATGACAAGCTATGGTTAGCATATATTGATGCTGAAATTCTACAAGCTCAGACATCTGTTATTGATCTTAGAATTGGCCCCTGAAGGGAATGTTTATGAAATTGAGCCTTTTAGGCATATTAAAATTCAAAGAAAGAATGGAGAGCTTGATAAGAATGTGATGATGAAAAGTTAATAAGCTTCATCTTGGATTGGAACTCTTGCAGCAGAGGAGAAACATGATCATAAACTTTAGGCTAATTGTGGTTATTCTAAGCTGGTACATTTCTAATGAGTAAGATAAAGTAAAATATCCAGAGTACTGACATCCATCATTATTTTTTATTATAGTGAACAAGTTAAATTACTTATGAAATTTGTTAACATGGAATATGTTGATTTGTGTGTGTGTATGTGTGTGTTTTAATATGTTCTTATTGATTTCATAGAGAGGAAGAGAGAGAGAGAAACATCAATGATGAGAGAGAATCAGCAATTGACTGCCTCCTGAAAGCTCCCCAATGGGGATTGAGGCTGCAACCAGGGCATGTGTCCTGACTAGGAATCAAACCATGACCTCCTGGTTCATAGGTCAATGCTCAATCACTGAGCCACGTGGAATTTGTTGATTTGTAACATTCAACTATCTCACAGGACATCTTAACACCTACCAATCATTAAGCTTTTTGGTTATCAACTAGATAAAGATATACATTCAACATTAAAACTGCTATTTAAACTTAATATTTCAAAAAATTTTATAGTTTACATGATAATGTAAAGTATAATTATATAAATTAATAAACTAAAAAATGCATTAAAGATATATGTAGTGTAAGGACTTCTTAACTAAATCTTTAAAATCCCAGTGTTTCATTTCTTAGCCCTCAAGGCAGTGAGCAGATATCTTGCTTACAAATAGAAGCCCCTCTCTACATTAATTATTAGAAGGACAAGAACAGGAGCTCTTACAAAACTACAAAAACAAAACCAACCTCATGAATTTTCAGAAGTTACCTCCTGTGGCTAACAAAGTTTGGCCAGAGGGGAGTCTAGCATTCTTCACAAACACTTTAATCTCTTTATCCACTTGAAGGCTTTATTCCTTTTAGTTACTTCACTGCACTCAGAAACACTGGGATTTTGATGTACCTACATGCAATAAATTTATAAATCTTTTCTCATTTAGAAAGTATCAACCTAATCCATGTAAAATTATAAATGATTGGCTTTATATGTATTTGCTTTAATATGAAGTTAATAAATAGGGTGAGATTATATAACTCGATCTTTGGATTTTTCTATTGTAATTAATGATAACAAGAATATTGTAACCACATTTCAAGCTCAGAAACATGGGAAAAACAACATACTAGAAATTTAACAGGCTTGATAATGCCAAAAGTTATTGACAAGACATTGAACTAGAGGCAAATTTACTTTTTCCACTTTATTAAATATCACAAAATAACTTTTAATCATGGTAACTCTAATGTAGAAATAGATATTGTGTCCTCTAAGTTTAATAAAATATTTGTTTTGTATTTATAGAAGTAAATTTAAAAAATTAAATAAGTATTTTTCTGTCAATAACTCAAATATCTTAGTTTTTGTCAGTTAGATGAAAATTAGTATATTTTCCAAATTACTTTGAGTAAGTATACTGAAGGGTCAATTATGAGTTGTCCATAAAGTTTGCTAAATATTCAGCTTGTGAGGTTTTTGTGAGGAGAAAAATGAAAACCATAGGTTAAATATATACAAACTCTGTTTTCTTTATGAGAGAAGAGGAAAGAAAACATTTTCCTCCAACCAGTGAAAAACTTGTGAAGTTGTTTAGATTTGAAATTTATACCTAAGGACTGCATTTTGGCTTCTACCACTGTATTTGTGTTTAATTGCAAATTTCTGGGACTGTCAAAATATGACTCATCAGTATTATCAAGAAATAATATTAAAAATATGAAAAAATAGTGAGTTGGAATAGGAACTGAGATTAAACAGCTCACTTAACATAAGGCAGAATGAATGAAAAGGGAGTAATGCCTTGAAATATTCTGCTATTGAAATTTATAATAAAGAAAACAACCACCACCACAAAAACACATATATCTTAGATATTAGGATAGAAATATCATGCTGGTTCTAAATTATGTGGTATTAAACATATTGCAAAACACATAGGAAACTTGGGTGAAAATTCATAGATTCAAATGTTTTATAAAAGTAAAAATAATTAAAATTAGTAAATAGAAAGATTTCAACTCAAAAGGGTTTTAAAAGGTAAAAATTAAAAAAAATAATACAGTAGAATAAAGAAACTAAAGATAAAATCAGAAACTGATGAATGGAAAGCAAAAAAACAAGAGAATTCATAATAAATCCAAGAACTGGTTTTATAAAGTAAAACAAAATTTCATCAGAGCTCATCAAAAGAAAGAGAAGATAAAATTAGTTCACCCTTTCTTAAAAGGCATTATTTTCTAAAATCTGTATAATTTCTAATATTTCTATTTTTATATATGTATGTAAAATATATGTAATTTTTTTACTTTTCAATTACAATTGACATTCAATATTGTATATTTCAGGTGTACAGCATATTGGTTAGACATTTATATAACTTAAAAAGTTCTCCCCCTCGATAAGTGTAGTACCACCCTGACACCATACATAGTTATTACAATATTATTAGCTGTATTTCCTCTGTTGTACTTTACATTCTCATTACTGTTTTCTAATTGCCAATTTGTACTTCCTTTTTTTTAAGATTTTTAAATTGGTTTTCTTTTTTTTTTTTTGAGAGAGAGAGAGTGAAAGAGAGAGGGAAAGAGAGAGAAACATAAATGTGAGAGCAAAACATCTATCAGCTGCCTCCTGCACACTCCCCACAAGAGCAAGCCTGCAGCGTGGGCATTGAACCAGGAGTTGAACCAGCAACCTTTTGGTGCATGGTGGGATGTCCAACCAACTGAGCCACACCAGCTATAGCCAATTAGTACTTAAGTATAAAATATATTTTAATTTAAAAATTTTAAAACTATGTAAAATTTAGAAGGACAGAGTTTGGGGAGAAAATTTCAAGAAAAGGCCAAGAACAATCCTGATTCTGATTTTGTGTTCTGGATTGAGATATTACAAGTTGTATGTATTTTATTATAAATATTCCTTTTTTAAATTTTATTATGAAGTGTCCCATTTTGTCCGTCAATAAAGGCTAACTAATGAAGGTAATGTCTGATCTAAGATTATAAGATATGAGTCAATTAGTAATTCAAAATTAGTAAGTCCAGCAATACAGTGCAGCTGATTAGTACGGAGTCATGAGAATTGACTATGAAATTTTCAGGAATTTTGAAAACTAGTTGTTAAATCCAGTCTCTGTTAAAAATTAAATTATACAGGGGTGGACAAAGTAGGTTTGCAGTTGTGAGTACTTGAAACAGAGTTTATTCTTGTATTATTATTTATTAACTAGAGGCCTGGTGCACGAAATTTGTGCACCAGGGGGTTGGGGGGGGGGGTTCCTTAGCCCGGCCTTCACTCTCTTGCAATCCAGGACCCCTCTGGGGATGTCCGACTGCTGGGTTAGTCCCAGTAAACTGGCAGTCGGACATCTCTCTCACAATCTGGGACCACTGGCTCCTAACCGCTCACCTGCCTGCCTGGTCGTCCCTAATTGCTTGCCTGCCTGCCTGATCACCCCTAACTGCCTCTGCCTGCCTGATCACCTCTAACCACTTGCTTGCCTGCCTGATCGCCCCTAACCGCCTCTTCCTGGGCTTACCCTCTATGACCAGTCTC
>NW_005877792.1:0-8289 GCF_000147115.1 Myotis lucifugus | reverse complement strand
GGGCATGTATATGTGTCTATGCATGTGTGAGTGTGGACATGTGTGAGTGTGTGCACACTGTGAGTGTGTGAGTGTGTGAGTGTGTGGTGTGAGTGCGCATCTGCTTTGCGCCTTCGTGTCCTGGCTTCTGACTCGGCCCCTGCACACCCTCCTCCCTGGCAGATGGACCCCAGGAAGGTCTGTGCGTCACATGCGGATGGAGACGGGGTCCGGCCCCCACCCGGCCCCTCCGCCTGCTGGGCCGCCTACCAGTGTCCATCCTCCGACTGCCCTTGGCTGCCTCTGTGTCTGCCCAGCTCGGCCCTGCGCTGCCCTGGGGCTCTGTGGGGACAGGATGGAGTCAGCGGGGACCGGACACGCCACCCCCCCTTGGCGGCCTGTTTGGGTGTCCGAGGGGTGCAGGGTGGCGGCCACGGGAGCAGGCTCTGGCCTCCGGTCACTCGGGGACAGAAAGCGGAGCTTCCGCTGGGGGGGTTCTGGCAGGGGCTGCACCTTTGGCGCCTTGTGCTGCCCCCGCCCCCCGGCTACGAGTCTAGGAGCTGCCTCGTCCTCCTGTCCCTGTGACAAGGCAGGAGAATGGAATCAGGAAAAGGCGGTGGCCCCGCTGGCCCCGGCCACCCCAGGAGAGGGCTCGCCACCCCAGGTCCCTCAGAGAAGGACAAAGACGGGCTTTGTTGGGGGCAGGACACCGGAGCCCGGGAGGCTCCCAGGCATGACTTAGCAGAAACCCAAAACCCAAGACCAGAACCGAGCGGCAGGCGTGGCAGGTGGGCACCAGGAGCCCCGGCACTGGGTGGCCGAGGTCGCCCGAGTCCGCCTCCTCCAGGCAGCCCCCCGCCTGCCTGACCAGGGCCTCTCTGCTGGGCTCAGGTGGGGCGCCCTGCACGTGGCCCAGGACTCCTTCCCCGCATCTGCCAGGGGTCCCACTCTGGGACCCAGACTGTGCTTTGTGGGGGGTGCAGGGTGGGGCCCCTGATGTCCCCTGTGGGGCCCGAGCCCGGCGAGGGGCACCGGGGCAGCCGTCACGCCTGGGCTGCTTCCTGCTGGACCTGCCCGGCCAGACCACCGACACTGGGGACGAGGGGCTGGCCCGGTGGTCACCTTCCCTCTCCTGGGCCTGCTTCCGGGAGGTGGCTGCTCCCTCTGCCTGTCCGTCTGTCCACCCCTGACCCCAGACCTGCAGCCCCCCCTCCCTGCCCCTGGCCCCAGGCCCCAGGCCCCGTGGAGAGAACGCAGGGCACAGGGCACCTCCTCTGGGGCCCGGCCCGGCTTCCAGAGAACGGGCTCCAGGCAGGACCCTCCTTGGGCTGGGGAACCGGCCGGTGCGCCTGGGTCTCCGTCACTCACCAGAGAAATGCCCGCCACCGACCCCTCCTCCCAGCGATCTGGGTGCACAGGCCCCTCACTCGGGGCCCGCCCTCCCCCACCCCTAACGGGGCCTTCAGCCCGGAGGGGCCCGCCCTCCCCCACCCCTAACGGGGCCTTCAGCCCGGAGGGGCCCGCCCTCCCCCACCCCTAACGGGGCCTTCAGCCCGGAGGGGCCCGCCCCCGATAGTCATGCCCCCACGGAGGGATTCGCCCCTGAGAAGAAGGAAGTGGGTGGAGGGTGAGGTGCCCTCACCGCAGGCCCCCTCAGGTGCAGAGCCCGGGGAGCCCCGAGGAACCCCGCTGTGTGGGGACCTGGCTGTGCCAACCGCAACCGAAAGGAGCCGGGGCCAGGCGTGTGCCCCAGGCCTCCCCAAGGAAGGGGCTGGGCCAGGGGCTCAGGGAGACACCGCCACCCGAACCCGGACCCTGGCCCTGACCCTGGCCCCGAGCTCCGGGCGCGGCAGGTGGGGGCGGCTCCGTGCTGAGCGCAGGAGGCCGGCGTCTGGTGTCACCTGCCAGCCCTGCGGCTGCATCTTTTTTGTTGACAGTAAGTATTAGGGCTCCTGCTGCCGAGGTGCCAGGGACGGCGGGGCCCCAGGGTGGAGGGGGGCCCCAGGGCGAGGCGGCTGAGAGAGGCCGAGCAGCCGGGCGGGGTAGGGTTCAGACGTGGCCCCTGCTGCTGGGCCCGCCGCCCCTGCAGCCCTGCTTCGAGGGGGTATTTCACAGCCGCTGGGCTGCCCGAGCTGTCACGGGCTGGCCACGCGGGGGAAGGAGATGCGCCCGTCTGTCTGGGCAGGGACCCGGTTTCCCCGGGGGACCCAGTGTCCCCTGCACACGCCGGGCGGGGTCCTGCCTGTCCGTTCTCGGCAGGAGAAGCCCCAGGCGAGCGGCGTGGAGGCCCGGCCGGGAGGGTGGGTGAGGATCCACTCACCTGCCTTCGGCACCCAGAGCAGGGCCAGGAGGGCCCAGGCCAGCGCCCGACACCCGCTCGGGTCACCCATCTGGGGACTGCGGGCAGGCGGTGGCGAGGAGGGAGTGGGCAAGGCGCTCGCTCCCCTGGGGGCCGCGGGCCTTATGTAGCCGGAGGCCTTGGCGCTGTGCCCGGGGGCACTGCCCTCTCCCCCGCACGTCAGCCTCGGTGTTTGCTCTCTGGGAGGGGCCGGAGCAGGAAGGTGGTGCGAGGAGGAAGGAGCCTTGGCCCCGGGGCCCCGAGACGCAGGACCCCCGCCCCAGCGCCTCCAGGAATCGCAGGGATAGGGGTGCTGGCAGCCCCTCCGGACAGCGAAGCCCCCGCAGGACGGCACCTCGGGGTCCTCCCTGGCTGCAGCCCCCGCCTCGCTCCATAGGGTTGGGGGTTCAGCTCCACGTCGAGCCCTGGGAGCCTGGGGGAGGCCGAGAGGTGGTCCTGGGGGGGCAGCGCTCCCCCTGTCCTGTCCGAGGAGTGGGGAGGGGCTGCGAGGCCGAGGGCAGAGCTGCTGGCCCGCAGGCGGCCCTGGGTCCCTGCGCAGCTGGGGGTGGGTTGGCCGGCTGTGCAGGCCGGGCACCTGGCCTGCGTGGCGTGGGGGGTGCTAGGAGGCGGCTCTGTGCCCCTTGCAAGTCCCTGGGCTCCTCTTTGTCATCAAGTTCAACGTCCAGGGGAGACGGGACCTCGGGAGTGGACACTGTCTCAGAGGCCCCTGCCCGGCGCCCCTGGTCACGGCCCGGCAGAGGCTCCCAGCGGGGGGCCCGGGGACCCCACCTCCCTCCCGAGGCTGCTTGTTAACGGGGGTCCCGGACCCGCCTGGGCCGGCCCACGGCAGGCCACGAAGGACCAATGGGTCCGGGCGATGTGCCCCTCGGGGCCGACGGGTCACCTCAGTGGGGACCGGGGTGTCTCCACAGCCCCTGCCCCGAGTGTGACCGACTGGCGGGCCGGGCTTCGGGGCCACCTGGTCACCAACACCCCAGCCTCTCACTCTGGCTCATCCAGGGTCCTCGCCCCAAACCTGGTCCCCGGGAAGGGACGGGGGAGCACAGGGCCCTCCTGTGAGCGGCCCCGGCACCTGGGTCTGGGGCCCGAGTGTACGTTAGGTTTCACGTCCCTCTCCGTCCCTCCCTGCCCCCCCCCTGCCCAGCAGGCGGGCGCTGGCACCCAGGGGCGGGGGGACCCAGCTGGTCCTCCCTGAGCACCGTCCCGGAGAGTGTGGGCTCAGGGTCCAGCGATTGAGACATCCCGGATGCCCGGCCCAGCCTGTTTGCTCAGCGAGTTTACCCCTTCACAGTTGAGGGAGCCGAGAACAGAGGCGAGAGGAACCGCGGCTGCCGGGAACGAGGCCCGGCCCGCGGCTCTGCGGCTCCAGAGGCTCCGCGGACGTGCCAGGAGCCGCCCGCCCGGCACGCCCTGCCTCCTGCGGTCTGGGGCGGCGGGGCGACCTCACTGGGCCAGCAGAGCCCGGAGGTGAAGTGACCCCGGGCCGTGAATAAAGACCCCCCAGCCCAGGCCTCAGCCCCCCAGCTGCCCGCTGCCCCCCACCAGGGAGCAGACTCCAGACGCGGCCCCTGGATGCGGGGGGTCCGGGGCATTTGCTGAGCGCTGGCTGGGTGCCCGGCCGCCCTTGGGCACCAGGCAGGTGCCGGGAGGATGGGCACAGCTCTGGGAGCCACAGGCCTGGCTGCAGGTCCCCTCGGAGCCCCCCTGCTCTGCTCTGGGGGCGCTGCCTCCTGCTCCCCAGAGGGCTGCGTGGACACCGGGTGGCCATGGGGGTCCGGCAGCCCTGGTCTGTCTCCCAAGGGGCCCACATTCCCAGTGAGCCGAGGGGCCCGGTGGTGTGACCCGTGGGCCGTGAGCCAGACACGGCCAGGGTTGAGGGGTCCCGGTGGTGGGGGGTGACCCAGCCCCTGCGTCTTCTGAGTCTTCCTGGTTTCCACAAAGATCCCTCCCCTGGCTGGTGGCCCTTGCCTCCCCCTCCGTCTCTCCCTCCCTCTTCCTTCTTCCTTCCAGAAAATTGTGCTGAGCCCGAAGGCGGCGGGGGGCGGGGGGGGGGGCTGCCCTGGGCACTGGGGTCCGCGGACAGGAGAGCCAGGTCCTGCTCCAGGGAGCTCACGATGCGCAGCTGCCACCGTGAGGGCGAGGGCGGCACCTGGGAGGGACCCGGAGAGGATGGTGGCTGGGGGCGGGGGTGACAGCTGCGCCGAGGGGAGGGGAGGGGGGGAGGCAGCGCCTGCAGGTTAGGGGACAGCTCCCCAGGGAGGGGACAGCAGGCGCAGGGCCCTGGGCAGGGAGGACCAGGCCCATTGGAGGGTCTGAAGGCCCTGGTGGGGCTGGGACTGGCGCATGGGGAGGAGGTGGAGCCCGAGATGGGGCGGGGCTCGGTCAGGTGTGGGGGGGCTTGGGCTTACTCTGAATTTGGGGGCTATTGGAGCTCTTACTAGTAAAGCAGGGAAACCATAGGAAATGATTTTTTTGTAGTAAAACGAACGTGACAAAATTCGCCATTTCACCCAGTTTAAGTACATCAGCGGCGTCAATACGTTCGTGGTGTTTACGACTTCCGCCCCGTCCACTGTAGGACGGTGTTACCCTCCAAACTGAGAATCCATGACACACAAGCTCCCCCTCGCCCACCCCCGCCCGCCCCCCCCCATGTCCCATCTATGGAGCTGCCGCCCCGGGACCTCCTGGGAGGGGGTCACACCGTGTTTGAGCTTCTCCCCTCAGCACAGTGTCCTCAAGATTCAGCCACGCTGTAGCAGGTGTCAGCATTCCCTGTCCTTTTTTTTTAAAAAAAAGTATTTTTATTGATTTCAGAGAGGAAGGGAGAGGGAGAGAGAGAGAGAGAGAGAGAGAGAGGGGGGGGGGGAGAGAGAGAGAGAGAGAGAGAGAGAAACATCAATGATGAGAGAGAGTCATGGACCGGCTGCCTCCTGCACGCCCCCCACTGGAAATCAAGCCTGAAACCCGGGCATGTGCCCCGACCGGGACTCGAACCCTGACCTTCTGGTTCATAGGTCGACGCTCAGCCCCTGAGCCACGCCAGCCGGGCTAAAATTTATTAGACTGTTTTTTTGGAGCATAAGCTGCAGTTTATCATGAAGAATGTCTCGTGTGCCCTTGAGAAGCATGTGTGTTCTGTGTTGTTAGGCGGCGTGCTCTGTACATGCAGGTTAGGTACCCGGTATAACGGGTTTATAATGTCGTTCACATCCTCCATTTCTGTTAGTCTTCTGTCTGGTGGTTCTATTCGTTACTAGGAGCGTGGTGTCCAAATCCCCAGCGATGGCTTCAGAACAATCATCTTTCACTGTAATTCTGCCGCTGTCTTCTTAATGTATGTTGGGGGCTATCTGGTTTGACGCATAGAAGGTTTAAAATGGTCATATTTCCCTGTTGCATTGACTCTCGATCAATAAATAACATCCTTCTTCGCCCCTTGTTACCTGTTTAAACTTAGAGTTTCTTTTGGCCGGTCGTTGGGTTCCTATTTCTAGAAACGCCCTTTCCCGACCTGCTACTTTGAACCCGTAGGTCTCTCGTTCTCAAGGGCGTCTCTTGTGTAGACAGCTCACGGCCGGGTTACGTCCTTCTTCACGGAGTCTGCCCATCGCTGCCCTTGGATGGAGGTTTCTTACTTAGGTTTAAAGTCGCTGCCGGTGAGGGCGGGCCTGCCCCTGCCGGTGCCCTGCTGGCTCCTGTGGGCCGCCTGGCTCTGTGTTCCTCGTTTACCCGGTCACTGCCTTCTTTTGTGTTTAGTTGACGTCGTGTAGCAACAGATCTTGATTTTCTTCACATTCCTTTGTGTGTATCGTACAGAAGTTTTCTCTGTGGTGATCATGAGCGGACATATAACGCCCTAAAGTTAGAACAGTCTAGTTTGGATGGACACCAACTTAACGTCGGTGGCATACGAAAACTCCAATCCCCTCGTGCTGCTGTAAAAAATGACAGCTTTGCACCTGTGTTCCCAGTGACATAGACTTACAGTTATTTGCATGCATTCATTCTTAAATCAGGTAGCAAATAAAAAGTGGAGTTACAAGCAGAAATTACAATGACAGTGGCTTCTATATTTGCCCACATATTTAGCTTTATTGGAAATTCATTTCTTCGTGTAGCTTTAATTTACTGCCGAGTGAACATTAATTTCAACCTGAAGGACTTTTTAAGGCATGTCTCCTAGAGTAGGTCCAGCGAGAATAAACTCCCTCAAATTTTGTTTATCTGGAAATGTCTTCATTTCTCTCATTTTTGAAGGAAAGTTTTGCCAGATATAGAATTCTTTGTTAACTGGGTTTTTTTTTTCTTTCAATACTTCACATACTGAAGGCCGTCCCCAGCCTTTCTGCATTCCAAGGATTCTAACCATAAATTGGCAAATAGTCATACCGAGGATGTCCTGTAAGGGACGCATAGCTTCTCTCTTGGTGTTTTTAAGATTTCCACGCTGCCTCTCAGCAGTTCGGTTACAGTGCAGGTCAGAAGGGGGCTCTTTGAGTTTGTCCTGCTGGAGTTTGTTGAGCTTCTTGGAAGTTTTCAGCATTATTTCTTCAAATAATATTTCTGTCCCTTTTTCTTTTCTGCTGGGACTGTCATTATACGCATGTTGACCTTCTTGATGGTGTCCCACCAGTTCCATAGGCTCTATTCACTTCTCTCTCTCTCTCTCTCTCTCTCTCTCTCTCTCTCTCTCTCGTTCTTCCTGCTCCTCAAACTTGATAATTTTGATTGTCCTGTCTTCAAGCTCATGAAATCTTTCTTCTGCCTGCTCAAGTCTACGTTGAACCCCGCGAGTGAATTTTCCATTTCAGTTGTATTTTTCAACTCCTGTTTGTCTTTTCAAAAATAATTTCCACCTCTTTGTTAATATCTCATTAGGTGCGTGCACAGTTTTTCTGATTTCCCTTGGTTCTTTGCCCATGTTTCCCCTATCTCTTTGAGCATAGTTAAGGCCGTTGTTTTAAAGTCTTTGTCTAGTAAGGCTGATAGCTGGGCTTCCTCAGGCATGATTTTTGTAAATTTATTTTGCTCCTTTGAATGGGGCATATATATATTTTTATACATAAGCCTTGTGATTTTGTTGTTGTTGTTGAAAACTGGGGAGTTCAATCCTATAATAGGGTAACTCTGGAAATCAATTCTTCCCCTCCTCCAGTGTCTACTGTCCTTTTTCTTTTCTTTTTTTCTTTTCTTTTTTCTTGTTGTTGTTGCTATTGCTGAAGGCCGTAGTGCTCCCTTTGTTTTGAGACTTTCCCCAACAACCTTTATGAGGACTATTCCTTGTTGTGTGTGATCCCTGAGGTCTCTGTCCCGTTGGTTCGTGCTTCGCTAAGGTTCTGACAGTGAACATGAATATCAGAGGCTTCCCCCGTCCTTTCAGCCTGGCTCTGTGCTGAGGCAGCCCCGAGCCAAGGGCCCGCCCCAGGTGGCTGGGCATGGGGATGGCTCTCTAAATTCCCTCACCTTCATGGCAGCTCTAGAATGTCCTAATGGCCCTCAGAGTCTGACCTCAGTTTCTCCAGGCGTCAGATGGCCACCTGTACGCCCCCACCTGTGATCGCTTCCCCGGGAGCCTGTGGGTCCGTGGTCACCTGCAGCTTTTGTGAGCAGGGCCTGCTGCTTTGGCACCTGAATTCCTAGTTCAGCAAAACAGAGGACCTGGCGCCAGCCCTTCAGACACCCCGCACATGGATGAGAACGGGCGCGCACAAAGCTTGCAAGTGCGGTGTTCTCTGCGCCTCAGGGCTGTGCGGTGTGTGTGTGTGTGTGTGGCGGGGTGAGGACTGGGTTGCCAATTCAAGACCAAAACTGCCACTTCCGGGTGGGGGGTGGGGGGGCAGTGCAAGGATGAGCAGAAGTGAAAAATGCCACAAACTGTCCTATCATGTTTTCTCTTGGTCACCGACACACCATGGACTGTCTTCTGTAGTTCTGAAAAGTTGGTCCCT
>NW_005877791.1:0-8291 GCF_000147115.1 Myotis lucifugus | reverse complement strand
TGTTGAGGGAAAAGTTTTCTTGGGGCAAAAGAGCAGGAGATTGGAGCCCCCAAATCTAGAAAATATAATTGCATCAGAATGGGTGAAGCTGTATACATTATAGGCTTTTCTGGTTGTTATTGTTCCTTAATTTTATCTGACTGAAAGGAGCTTTTGCTCACACAGGAGTCTTCATCTGCAATCTAGCTGTTCCTCTCCAAATTGTTCCTCATAACCACCTGATAGCTGAGCCCCTTGGGTCTTTGTACCCCATTGTGAAGAGTCTTACCCTGAGCTTCACATCAGCCATTCAACAACTACTTGGAATGTCCCTTACTATGTGCCGGGCCCCGTGGTAGGTGCTGGGGAGACGGTGCAGCCCAAAGCAGACCTGGACCCTTCCTTCCTGTATCTCACAGTCTACTTGAGAAAGACTTCAATCAAAAGAAACACACATACATGTAAATTTACAACTGCTATTGTATCCTGAAGGAGGCGTGCAGAGTTCTATGCATGTGTAAATGATGAAGGCTTTATCCAGTGGAGAAACATCTTTCCAGAATCAGGTCATTAACACTTTCCATTTCTAGGTGTTCTCTGATTTACCCATCCCAGGGCCTCCCTCACCTCCTCCTTCCCTCTTCAGGGGGAGCAACGGTATTCAGAATCACAGCCAGGGAAAACAGGGTTTCCAGGATGTTCCTGGGTGGATTCATTGCTAACAGGCAAAAGTGAAACGTATACCTTCACGTTTCTACTAGGTGTGGAGCTGCTGGAGCTCTGGAGAAGATGCTGGTGCTAAACTGTGCTACCAAATTACTGACCCTGGAAAAAGTGCTGAAGGGTCACTTTCCCGAATCACTCAAGGTACTGTGCCTTTGAGTTTTATTTTATTGCTCTATTGTCTTGATCTGTGGAAATAATGTCCAACTGGTGGCTGTTTCCCAAAGTTTCCAGTGATAAGACTCTGGGGCACTTGTTAAATACACAGCTCCCGCTCCCCACTTGCTAGAGACGGAGTCAATGGGTTGTGGGTATGACCCAGATAATTATATTCCTGACAGTCACTTTAGATGACTCCCAGGAAAATTTAAGTCATGCTGGACTAGATTGTTTTTAAGGTAAATTTGAGTTCTAAATGTTTTTAAATGGCCAATGGGTATGGACTGGTTGGCATTGCTGGTAAGAATGTGTACTAGGTACACAGTGGAACTGAAGTTTAGGGGTTGTTATAAATTCCTTTCCTGTTTATTTCAAAAGCTTTATTTTTGGAGTATTTTCAGTGGTTTTCTTGGTCATCTAGCCGGTGTTGCTAAGTGGTTAGAGCATTGACTGCACACCAAGGGCCGTGGGTTTGATTCCTGGTCAAGGACATGTACTTGGGTTGCAGGTTTGATCTCTAGCCCCGGTCGGGGTGGGTGCGGAAGGCAACCAATCTATGTGAGAGACACGCTGATGTCTCTCTCTCCCTCTCTTCCTTCCTCCCTTCCACTCTCTTGGGAAAAATATCCTTGGGTGAGGATTTAAAAAAAAAAAAAGTGCACATACTGTACATACTTACACAGCTCAGTGAATTCACAAAGCGATTACCTGAATAACCTCCACTCCAAGAAAAAACATGATTTGAGAGGCTGCCCCTCCCACCATCAGTGCTCCTCTCCAATCCTACCTTTCCCTGCTCCCCCAAAGTAACCACTGTCCTGACTTCTAAAGCCATCATTTAGTTTTGCATGTTTTTTAATATACATTGGATCACAGAGGAAGTATCTTTACCACCACACTTTTTCTACTCTAGAAGCACACAGAACATATGAGAGTTGTTTTGTAGGACAGACATCTTTGGTTTTTAGTGGAGAAAAAAAATGTGAAAGGCCACAGAGAATTCCAATATTATTATTCAGTATTGTTTAGTCAAAAAGCATTTGAGCCCTAGCCAGTTTGGCTCAGTGGATAGAGCATTGGCCTACAGACTGAGAGGTCCCGGGTTGGATTCTGGCCAGGGGCACATGCCCAGGTTGCGGGCTCAATCCCCAGTGGGGGAAACCATTTTGATAAACTTATTACTCTGTAGTATATGTAAGATCAGCAGACCAGTAGGGGGCATGCAGGAGGCAGCCAGTCAATGATTCTCTCCCATCACTGATGTTTCTTTCTCTCTCTCCCTCTCTGAAATCAATAAAAATACATTTTTTTAAAAAAAGCATTTGAGCGTGGCTAGTGGGGCTCAGTGGTTGAGCATCAAATCGAGCCTATGAACCAGAAGATCATGGTTCGATTTCAGGTTGGGGCACATGCTGGGTTACAGGCTCCATCCCCAATAGAGGGCATGCAGGAGGCAGCCAATCAATGATTCTCTCATCATTGATGTTTCTATCTTTCTCTCCCTCTCCCTTCCTCTCTGAAATCAATAAAATATATATATTTTTTAAAAAGCATTTGATCAACTGTGTCAGGCTCCATAGATGTCATAATGAATAAGACATTGTTACAGTCCTCAGGGAATACTTGCAGAGCCTTGCTCCATCAAATCTGATATACAGGGGGGTGTTTTGGGCTTATTTGGGGGGGGGGTGTATTTCACTATCTTGTGATATTGAATTGTAACTCAGGGTGGAAGGAGTAGTTGCACTTCGCAGGTTATTTTTAGATAGTATAATACACCCCAAAAGCAGTGAGCATCAAAATTACCTGTGGAACTTCTAAAAGATGTATGAGCCCTAAATCCATAGATTCTGATTCATTCAATAATCTTTATTGCTAACCTATGTGGCTAGCACCCACCTAGTAAGCCTATTGATTTAGTACCTCTCCTGGTTGTACTGTGAAGCACTAAGTCCAGGGAGAGTTTTCTTAAGCTTTCATAGACTTTTCAGCAGTTTTCATGTGCACTGATGAAATAACAACGGGGAAGTGTATATGTGTGTATGTTGTGTGTATATTTATAATATCTGCTTTGAGGGCCATAATTCTATGGTAGAACCAGAGGTGAAAAGGGTAATATGCAACTGAAACAGCCGGTGATGCCGTTGACCTGTCTCTCTGGGTCCTCTGGCTCAGGTTTATGGAGCAGTGATGAACATAAATCGCGGGAACCCCTTTCAAAAGGAAGTGGTATTGGACTCATGGCCAGACTTCAAAGCTGTCATCACTCGGCGGCAGAAAGAGGTACAGTGTTGCAAGGCACAACAATAAGAGTTGGCATCAACTAGAAAGAACAGATCAGGTAAAGGGGATATTATAACCATCACAGCCAAATACTTTAGCTTACAAAGCTACACATTTCATCCTTGGCTGCTAATTTGACTGTCTTTGGAGTATCGGACATGGAGTATGGAAAACCTCTAGCCTAAACACGTTCAATAAACTATGCCTTTAGTGTTTCATCATCTCTAGAAGCAGAAAGCATGCAATTTGCACACACCAGTGTTTTTGCTGGGTTGATGATCCCGTATGACGATGGGGACTTTGGTCATGTGTGTGAATATGGAAGAACACTGAAAAAGACAGTGTCTGCCCCCTTCTGCCTCTGGGACCAAAGAGAGGCTCAAATCACCAAAGATGCACTGCCGTGACCACATTAGGACAGTTCTGAGAGTTTTATTTAATTCTGATCGGCTGGTCCCTTGAGTTACACTCTATTTTCACAAATAAATTACAAATCCTGGAACTATGTGAAATAAATGTAAAACCTCCCTAATGCTAGAAGAGATAGTCAAGCAAAGACTCTGAGTGTCTGTGCCTTCCCTCACTACAGGGTACTCACCACTGTTTACTGGTGACTGACTTTGCTAATGGAAATTACCTAGACACACCCAGCTAACCGTACCCGCGCCACCTAGGGTTTCAGTGAGCTAGTACAAAGGTTTCCTTAAACCAGTGGTGGCCAACCTTTCGGACCTCACGGACCACTGGTTGGCGACCGCTGATAGAGGATGCATATTTATGATGTGTCTTCTGACCCAGGCTGAGACAGATAACCTGGACCATTACACAAACGGCTATGCTGTGTTCTACAAGGATGTAAGAGCTTACCGACGGCTGCTGGAAGAACGTGACGTTATCAACTGGGACCAGGTTTTCCACATACAAGGTGAGGTCAAGGGCAAGACACTAGGTCATCGTTAAATCCGTTTAGTCGCATATATCAGATAGACAGATATGCATATTTCACATTTATGCTATATATACACATATATGCACAAACACATGTCTATGCATTTTATATATTTTACAATTCATGTATTGCAGTTTTATAAGAAAACTTATTTTTACTGGTACTCCTAATGAGGCTTGGCTTTGGGGGTAGGTAGAGGCCATTGAAATGGGGCTGCGTTTAAGTGATTTTTTTTTACTGTTATGTAACAGGGATATCAGTGAGTATCAGCATATTTTTCCTTATTACTCTGAACCCTTTGCTGTTACAGCCTTTTAAAATAACTCTAATTTCAATCTAAGCCAACAGGTAAGCTTTTCTTCTTTCTGAAGCAAATACTAGTAATTCTAGAAAGGGCTAATCTGCTAACCTGCCTAGTATATCTTGAAATGACTTTATAAGGAAAGAACATATGTGAACTCCCAGGATATAATTGTGTGGCCACCAGTGCTACTGGAAGAACTGCAGGCCAAGGTAGAAGAAGCAGGTTAAAAATTTCTGATAGTTTGGATGGACAGTTTATGCTTCAGGGTATCACTGTTTCAATTTTTCATAATGTTTGGGGTTAATACAAGCGATGAAGTTACTGTTTGTAACCGTTCCAGTGAAATGAGTTCCTAGATCCTTTGACATTGAAGGCAGGAATTCCCATGTTAGAAATGTGAAGTCTGGTCATTTTTTTCAGTCACATACAGCTGACGCCCTCTCACGAGGTTTCCTTGTGTCTGTCTATGAACAATGACCAATGCATATTCATAATCTAAGGAGGTGGGATGTTGTATAAAACCCATTTGCAAATGCTCAGAGAGACCTTATGGAGGACGTTCTAGCCATCCCTCGCCTTTACAGATTTACCCCAGTTACGCTGGTTAGAAGGGAGACATGGTTTTAACAACTGTCTAGCCAATTCAACTGGGACCAGGTTCTGATAATACTGGGGAAAAATGTCTTCCCCAGTATTACTTTAGTGTAGAAATGAGCATACCTCTTCCTTGGTGTGAGAAATCATGGCTGTAATTGGGTGGATACTGGTGCTATAGGCCTAGTATCTTCAAATCACCTGAATCCAGCATTACGGAGAGAACATCCCTGTAATTGCCAATATTCTTCTTCCCGAAGGCCTAGCTGATAGCCACGAGTCAGTTACAGTCATCTAGATGGACTCATCCCCTCTTCCTGAAGGCTTGGTGGGGACAGACGTGAATTAGTAGCACCTAATAGAGCTGGAGTGGCGAAGGCCCCTCACTCAGCATGTAAGTCAGTGCAGGTATTACCCGTGGCTTCTGACGTGGGGGAGAGAGAAAGAGAAACATTGATTTGTTGTTCCACTTATTGATGCATTCATTCATTGGTTAATTCTTGTATGTGCCCTGACTGGGGATGAAACCCACAACCTTGGTGGATCGGGGTGATCCTGAAATCAACTGAGCTACCAGGCCACGGCTTATCTGACTTTTGGAAAGAACTGGTTCAGTCTAACTCAGGAGAAAGAAATTCTGTTTGAACTACCATCCCTACCTTTAGTTAGCACTACCTCTTATTTCCCCTCAGATAGTATTTTGAACTACTCAGATCTAATTCAGTGTTATCATGTGGGATGCTAGCTAGCCACAGCATCTATAATGTTGATAGTAGGAACTTGAAGACTTCCTTATCTTTTCTTAGACTGAACTCCCTGAGGGAGGAGCCAAGGCTTAGGTATCAGACTGAGTTCAACATGACTTAACTGTTGTGTCTTCGTCGAGAGGAAGTTGCTTACTAAGAGGAGGAAACAGCCATTAGACATGGAAGGGAGTGGGAAGTCAATGTCCAGAGGACTCCATCCATCAGGACGCCGACGGGAAAGGACAGAGCCGGTGGGGATTTGGAGAAGCAGAGCCAGTCAGGCCTAGTAAGCAGAAGCGAGGCTGCCATCCTGTGAGCTGTCAGAACAGACCGGGCCACTCTTCTGCCCCACTGGGAAGCAGTGCCCAGGACAAGTACTGACTAGAGAGTTGCAGGTCATAGAGGATCACTATGGTAAACGCAAGGGATCGGCCGAGTTAAGCTCCGGGTAACTCTCACCAACACTGAGTTTATACCTGGATATTTCTGCAGCAAGCATTACGCCATGAGGCTGGAAGGGAGAATTCCATGCCAAATAAATCTAAGCTCTTTACACTCCCAGCTGCCATAACATGTCTCTTCCCTGATCAGTCAGAGAAGTCAGAGAAATCAAAATGCCCACAAGACATTCCAAATGCCTAGGGGATGTCTCCCTCAGAAGATTCCACGGACATTCATGATCCCCAGGGGCAACATGATTTAGGAATTTGAAAATCCTGCACTAAGTTTGAAAATCAGATAGGGGGTAGTTATAATGATCCGTATGTAAATACACAGTGGTTAGGATCATGCACGGAGGTATTGATGATAATAGGTTCACTGCAAGGAATTTTCTTTTTGTGGCCTCAGATAAAATGCCCGCGGTTTTCCTTATGTCTTTCCATATACAGGGCTGCAGAGTGAGTTGTATGACATTTCCAAAGCTGTTGCCAGCTCCAAGCGGTTGGATGTGAAGCTAAGTTCCAGCAAGGCGGTCCGTTTGTCTGTGGTGTCAGCTCCGCCAGACACCAGTCTCCTGTATGTAAATCCAGTTTCTGCTTTTGGGATAGGATTTAGTGATATGGAAGTACCAAGAGTGGTACCTGGAGTACTTAGTAAGGAATATTTATGTACCTTGAATTGGGGCTATTGAAGCTAAATTTGAGTGTGTGTGTGCGTGTGTTTACTCCTTTCCTTTCTGCTGTGCTTGACTGCTCATAATTTCCTACAAAATCGAATCAGTGTCTTTGTCCATAGTAACAAATAAACTCAGGAGTCCTGCATTTTCACTGTATACATATAAAAATCATCCTATCTAATAATAGACAAACATGGTAATTGACCATACCTTCGCTACGCCTCCCATAGGCTAATCAGCATGATATGCAAATTAACCGCCAACAAAAATGGAGGATAATTTGCATACTGCAGGCAGTGTGGGACAGTGCCATCCTGCCTGCCCTGCCGCCATCCGGGCCTGCTATCTGTGACCCGACCCAGGGCGGCTGGGCGGTGCAGCAGCGATCGGCCAGCCCGCCCGGCCTCCATCTGGGCATTCCATGTGCGACCCGACCCGGGGCAATGCCCCAACCCCCGGATCGGCCCTGCCGTGTGCGCCTCAGGGCGGCACCCCAACCCCTGGATCGGCCCTGCCGTGTGCGTGACCTGGGGAGGCGGGGCAGGCACTGAGGGATCAGGCCTGCCATCTGCCACCCAGGAAGTGGGCCTAAGCCAGCAGGTGGTTATCTCCCGACGGGTCCCAGACTGTGAGAGGGCACAAGTGGGGCTGAGGGACACCCCCCCCATCCCCCCTCCCCCGCCAGTGCACAAATGTTTGTGCACCGGGCCTCTAGTTCTTTGATATCCTCCTTCCCCAAATAATTCTAAATAGCCTCTGTTGTCTGAGCCCAAGGTGGTGGTGGTGGTTGTTTTGTTGTTTCGGGGATGAGGGTATGTAACTGAGCCATGTGGAGCTCTTACAGGCCAGGCACTAGATGTTTTCAATAGATTACCATGTGAATCCTTTCTACAACCGTACGAAGCAGCACTATTATCATTCCCTTTGAACAGACAAAGTAACACACAGGAGTGAACTGTAGAGCCAGGAAACAAATCCCACAAAGCCTGATCCGAGTCCAATCCTTCCAAACACGTGCTGGTTCACATCTGCATTCTTACTTTCTTCTTGCTTTGGAGCCCCTGTTCTGTCATTTACCAGTTACCTTCCCTTTTGCTTCATCTTTCTGAGCCTCAATCAATTTCTTCTTCTTGAAAATTAATCTATAATATCTTCCTTTCCTGTTTTTCATAAGCAAATGAGACATGATACTTGAAAAGTACCCAGCTTGGTGAATGTTAGTTTTCTTCACTTGTATGAAATATGTTGAAGGAATTATTGAACAGAACAAGACTAAACCTAAACAAGAAGGGACACTTTTAAGTTACATAAAGCAACTGGACTTTACTTTTTAAAAATATATATATACTTTTAAAAAATTGATTTAAGAGAGGAAGGGAGAGGGAGAGAGAGATAGAAACATCAATGATGAGAAAGAATCATCAATCGGCTGCCTCC
>NW_005877790.1:0-8291 GCF_000147115.1 Myotis lucifugus | reverse complement strand
TCCTCTCTCTCCCTCCTTCTCCCCTGCTTGACTCTCTCTGAAAAGCACTGGAAAAATTTATCCTACAGTGAGGATTAAAATGTATACATACATATATCACAAGTAGCTGAAGTTGATATATCAGTATCAAATATGAATGTGAGTAGTACTTTTGTTTTTAATGTGTTGAAATGCTAGTCACTTAAACTACTTTGTAAGCACAGGCTTTAAAAAGAGATTTTTATGTTTATGAAAAGGGAATTAATGAGTTACTAAGTCTAAATATTGCTTAAGAGTGTTTAAAATTGTTGAGGCAGGAATCAGGTTGAGAACCACAGATTAAAGATTTTGAGAAAAGCCAGGACAAGATCGGTTCTAATTCTCTCCAGCAACTGAATGGCCATTTGAAAACATTTTTCAGGTTATGGCCATTTGAAAACATTTTTCAGGTTCTTTTGGGATTCCTATTGCCACAGCATAAAGGATTCACAGCAGCAAGTGTGATATCATTACTGATAGTTTAAAAGGATGTGAAAGCCCTTATTTCTACAGAGCATATTGAACAAAATTAATACTAAGAAATTGTCTTTATTTTTAGTGAAGCAGTTTCTTCATTGTGTCAATTTAAAATAAGGACCATGGAATAAAGTTTCAAACTAAGCTAAACCTATTACTTTTAAGGCATTCAAAGATAGGCTGCATTTGTACCCTAAACAAGGAGAGGGCCTATATTCTAAGGCAGTGGTTCTCAACCTTCTGGCCCTTTAAATACAGTTCCTCATGTTGTGACCCAACCATAAAATTATTTTCGTTGCTACTTCATAACTGTAATGTTGCTACTGTTATGAATCGTAATCTGATATGCAGGATGGTCTTAGGCGACCCCGTGAAAGGGTCGTTCGACCGCCAAAGGGGTCGTGACCCACAGGTTGAGAACCGCTGGTCTAAGGGTGCATGTCCCTTTACCCCCACTTCTGCTCGTTAGTTTCTGTCTGCTGGTACCTTTGCCTCTTTTTAAGTAAGTGGCACGGTCACTCTTCATTTCGTGTATGTCAAATATCACAAGTAGCCCTGGCCTGTTTGCTCAGTGGTTAGTGGCCCACAGACCAAAGGATATTTTTTCCATTGCTTTTTAGAGAAAGTGAAAAGGAGGGAGGAAGGGAGGAAAGAGAGAGAGAGAGGGAGAGAGAGAGAGAGAGAGAGAGAGAGAGAGAGAGAGAGATTGAGATTGAGTCAGAGACATCGATGTGAGAGACACATTGACTGGTTGCCTCCCACCCACACCCAGCCAGGACGAACCACAACCAAGGTAACCATAACCGAGGTACCCCCACTGAGGTATGCGCCTTTGACCGGGAATCAACCCCGTGAACAAGTAGCTGAAGTTGATGGATCAGTATTAAATATGGATGTGGGTAGTATTTTTGTTTTTATTGTGTTGAAATGCTAATAATTTAAACTACTTTGTAAGCATAGGCTTTAAAAAACAAGTTTTTGAGCAAGGGACAATTCTAACAGCTTCCTTCACAGGCCTTTTACCTGGTTTGCAGATTCCTGCCAACTGAGTTCTATAATAAAGAAGACAACTATTTGAATATCCCATTTTATTTAGAGACAATGGCCTACAGATCATTGTTTAATATAAATTTTTTTTCTTTTCTTTCCACATATATTTTCTGCTAGATATTGAGGCTAAAACATGTCACAGTTGTAACAACAAAGAAAAATGTTAAAGCCTTAAGACGTGAAACCTACACAGTGGATTTTATTAAAAAGCAGATTGAGGAGTTCAACATAGGGAAGAGACATTTAGCCAACATGATGGGAGAAGATCCAGAAACTTTTACGCAAGAGGATATTGATGTAAGTACAGTTGCTCTGTGGAAAAGTAATTGCTGTAAACTTTTAGATGCTGAAGGCACTGTTCTTCAGCCCGAGCCCTTTAAGTCTGTGTAAATTTTAATCAAACTGTCAGAATAAGGAAAAGTACTTTGCAAGTGGAAACTATGGTTTCAAAGAGAGATTCTACTCTGTATTTGAAGCATAATAAAGTGTGGTGAGTTTTAGATTTCAACTAGAAATGGATGTTTTCCTTGATTTAAGGTCATAGGAGCCACTATGAATGCTTATACAGAGTTTGAAAACATTTATCCTGTAGGTAGTCTTAAATTTAGCTTTCTTACAAAATGATAAAACAAATGGTAATGGAAATAGAGTCAGGTTTATAGGAAATCCCATAAATAAATCTAAGCCCAATGTTTTTTATCAACTTAACTATATATTTGAATTTTTAAAGTAACAGCATGTCCTAAGTGATTTGAGAATAGGTTAGAATGCTAGTCACATGCCATTCTTGAATTATAATCCTGAGAAAAGTAGTAATAATATTACTTTTTTGCTAGACATGCCAAAATAGCTAACAAAAGAACTTAACAATTTAACAATTTTGAAGATTGTTCTAATTTTGTAAAAAGTAACATATGATATCCAATGGCGATCTATATTTAACAGAATAACATCTTTGTATAAATTTAACATTTTATATTATTTCAAATATATAATTATTTTAATCATTTTGTGTTTTTAGACATTTTAGTTTATTTCCCATCTTTTTGTATGCCTTTCTTAATTATTTGTAAATGGTACTTCAGTATCTTTCTGAGGCACCAGGCCAACATGTTTGACTAAGCTAGAAGGATTTCTTATTGCCCTTGTAGGTCCAGGTGACTTAGAGTTATGGACCTCTTAGCTGCTATCCTGTTTTTTGAATTTTATGGTAATCTGGACAGTATTTAGGGATATTGAGAAACCTGTATTTTTATAAGAGTGATTTTAATCAAAGGTCGTGTTCCATTTTTAGAAGAGGAAACTGAGGCACAAAAAATAAGCATCGTATTTAAATATCTAAGTATGGATAAAGGGGAAACATTTAAAACTTCAAACTGTGAACCTTCTATTCTTTCTTCATATCTGCCTCATTTCATAGATAATGGATATCTGACAGTATCCAGAATGTATTACATAATTTTTAGCTACATACTCAAAATAATTATGATTTTCAAGAAGAAAGGGGCAACTTTCAACAATAAAGATTTATTTTTTAAAAAGGGCAAAAAGTAACTAGTGTTTGTATACTCAAAAATTTTTTATTTTTTAAAGAAGAATTAAAGGACCAAAAACTAAATAAGGTCTTCTGCCGAAACCGGTTTGGCTCAGTGGATAGAGCGTCGGCCTGCGGACTGAAAGGTCCCAGGTTCCATTCCGGTCAAGGGCATGTACCTGGGTTGCGGGCACATCCCCAGTAGGAGATGTGCAGGAGGCAGCTGATTGATGTTTCTCTCTCATCGATGTTTCTAGCTCTCTATCTCTATCCCTTCCTCTCTGTAAAAAATCAATAAAATATATTTAAAAAAAAAACAAAAAAAACTAAATAAGGTCTTCTTCTGCCTTTAATAACATGTGTCCTTCTAAAACATAAGGGAATAATGAGCATCTTAGCATAGTAGTAATGCTACAGAATTATGTTTTTCAAAGGGAAATACACTTCCATATCTCTGCGCCTCTAAATCTTCTCTCTTGAGATAACTTTTGCTGTTTACTTGTTTTTTGTTTTTGTTTTTGTTTGGTGGCTGCTTTATCGAGACATACTTCACATACAATCTCAAGAGTGTACTTCACTGGTTTTTAGTCTGTCCACAGAGGTCTACAGCCATTACCACAGTCTAAGTATAGACCGTTTTCATCACCCCATAACAAAACTTTGTACACTGTAGCAACCACTTTTCAACTTCCTCCATTCCTCTCAGCTCTGGGCAACTAATTTCTACTTTATATCTTTATAGATTTGCCTACTCTGGACATTTCATATAAACAAAATCATAATTCTTGGTCTATGGTGATTGGCTTCTTTCACTTAGCATATTGTTTTCAAGATTTATCTATGTTTTATCATGTGTCAGTTATGCATTCCTTTTTATTGCCAAATACTTTTCCATTGTATGGATATACTACATTTCTTTTTAATCCAGTCATCAGTTGATGTGCATTTGGATTGTTTCAAATTTTGGCTATTTTGAATTATGCTGCTATAAACATGTGTAAAAGTTTTTGTGGCGGTCACATGTTTTCAATTCTCTTGGGTATGTACCTAAGAAACCATTGCTAATTCAAAGTCTTGAAGATTTACACGTATGTTTTTTTCTGAGAGGTTTATAGTTTTAGTTTCTTACCTGAGTCTTTTGTTCATTTTGGGGTAATTTTTATATGTAGTATGAGATAGGGGTCCAGTGTTATTCTTTTACATGAGGCTATCCAGTTGTCCAGGGGCATTTGTTGAAAAGACTGTTGTTTCGCCATTGAATTGTTTCATCACCCTTAATGAAAATCACTTAGCTGTAAATATAACGGTTTATTTGTGAACTCGCAATTATATTTTATTGATATGTATGTTTATAGTTACACCAGTATTCACTCTCTTGATTACTGTAGCTTTGTAATAAATTTTGAAATTGGGAAGTACTCCTACTTTGTTCATCTGTTTCAAGAACATTTTGGCTATTCTGTGCCCCTTGAATTTCCTTAAGAATTTTAGGATGAGCTTGTCAATTTCTATAAAGAGCCAGCTAGTATTTTAAAAGAGATTGTGTTGAATCTCTAGGTCAGTGATGGCGAACCTTTTGAGCTCGGCGTGTCAGCATTTTGAAAAACCCTAACTTCACTCTGGTGCCATGTCACATGTAGAAATTTTTTGATATTTGCAACCATAGTAAAACAAAGATTCATATTTTTGATATTTATTTTATCTTTTTAAATGCCATTTAACAAAGAAAAATCAACCAAAAAAAATGAGTTCGCGTGTCACCTCTGACACGCGTGTCATAGGTTCGCCATCACTGCAGGTCAATTTTGGGAGTATTGCCATCCTAATATTATCTACTGATCTGTGAACATGGATGTCTTTCAGTTTATTTAGATCTTTAATTTCTTTCAGTGATATTTTAAGTTTCCAGAGTTTAAGTTTGGCATTGTTTTTCTAATGCTTAAATTAAAATCATTAATTTCTTTTTAAAATTTTAAGTGGAATTGTTTTCTTTCTTTTCTTTTTTTTAAAATTTATTTTATTGATTTTTTACAGAGAGGAAGAGAGAGGGATAGAGAGTTAGAAACATCGATGAGAGAGAAACAGCAATCAGCTGCCTCCTACACACCCCCTACTGGGGATGTGCCCGCAACCATGGTATATGCCCCTGACCGGAATCGAACCTGGGGCCCTTCAGTCTGCAGGCCAACGCTTTATCCACTGAGCCAAACCAGTTAGGGCTCTTTTTGGATTCTTTATTGCAAGTGATTGAAATACAATTAATTTTTGAATATCGATCTTGAATCTTTCAACGTTGCTGAATTCATTTACTAATTCTTATCGTTTTTTAGTGGATTCCTTAGGATTTTATGTGTTCAAAATGTCACCTGCAAATAGAAATAGGTATAGTTTTTTTTCTTTTCAGTCTGGATGCCTAATTGCCCTGGCTAAAATCTCCAACAATGTTGAGTAGACATGATGAGAGTGGACATCCTCATCTTGTTCTGATCTTAGGGGAAACCTTCCAGTTTTCACCATTAAATATGATGTTAGCCAGGGGGTTTTTTGTAGATGCTCTTTATCAGATACAGGAAATTCCTTCCATATATAGTTTGTTGAACATATTTATCATAAAAGGATGTGGGCTATTGCCAAATGCTTTTTCTGCTTTTATTGAGATGATCATTTCTTTTATTGGTATGGTATATCATGTTAATTAATTTTTTCTTTATCTTTATTAAATTGAAATAGTATCAATTACTTTCATATTGTTAGTATTGAAGAGACAAGCAAGCCTCCCCAAAAGCTTATGACATAACAAATCATAGAGTCAGTCATAAAGCACAGTCTTATATTGTTACCTATAGATTTGTTCTAGGAATGATAGCAAATCTAGATTTTTGTTTGTTTTTTAATATTGCTCAATGAAACATTACTTATTAATAGTAAAACTTCTAACAGGACCTAACACAAAGTATAGGATGTCAATTAAGGTTCATAAGAATCATATTTTATTCTGTATCAAACTTTTTGTTCATATACATATATTAGACATTTTATTCATAAACATGTAAGGATTTTTTAACAAGAAGATCTTTAGATTAGATTTTTTAAAATGTATTTGGGGTTATATAAACTTCAGGTGCACAGTTTATAATATGGCATCTGCATACTCCATTGTGTGCTCACTATATGATGTCTGTCACCATATATTTGACCGCCTTTACCCTCTTTTTTTTTTTCTGTATCAAATTTATTTATTTATTTTTTTTAATTTTTTTTTAAAAATATATTTTATTGATTTTTTATAGAGAGGAAGGGAGAGAGACAGAGAGTTAGAAACATCGATGAGAGAGAAACATCGATCAGCTGCTTCCTGCACATCTCCCACTGGGGATGTGCCCGCAACCCAGGTACATGCCCTTGCCGGAATCGAACCCGGGACCCTTCAGTCCGCAGGCTGACGCTCTATCCACTGAGCCAAACCGGTTTCGGCTCAAATTTAATTAATACTTTAAAACAGTGATTTTCCACCAGTGCGCCACAAGAATTTTTAAAGCCTATGATATCTGACTATTTAGTCAGGGGCACTGACTTTTTCCTTTAGATTGTTAAAAAAAATGACAACAGCCAACACAACAATAGCTGTCCGATGTGAAAGAATCAAAATTATACCTTTTTTTTTGTCAGATTGGCAAAAAATATAATATGGTTTTTGGTGTGCCACACAATGTTAGTAATTAGTTGACTAGTATGTGTGCTATGATATAAAAATGGTTGAAAATCGCTGCTTTAAAGAATACTGGTTATTTGGTTTTTTGGTGTGTGTTTTTTTTTACATTGATTGATTTGGGTGTTTAACTTTGTGTTCCTGGAATAAACCCCACTCTGTCAATGTGGATAATAATTTTTTATGTGTTTCTGGATTAGGCTTGCTAGCATTTTGCTAAGTTTTACTTCTAATTGATACTGGTCTGTAGTTTTAATGTCTTTGTCTGATTTTGACATCAGGGTAATATTGGCCTCATAGAATGAGTTGGGAAATGATCTCTTCCATTTTTAGAAGAGTTTGTGAAGAATTGGTAGTAATTCTTTAAATATCTGGTTGAATTAGTGAAGCTATCTGGGCCTGGCAGTTTTGTAGGGAGGATAAAACTGGTTTTAAAATTACTTTTAAAATTAGTTTGCTTTTTTTTTTTTTTTTTTAAACCCGAGGATATGTTTTTATTAAATTTAGAGAGAAATGAAGAGAGGGGGAGAGAGGGAAAAACATCGATTGGTTGCCTTTCGTATATACCCTAACTGGGATCAAACCCGAAACCTGGGTATGTGCTCTGACCGGGAATTGAACCCTCGACCCTTCAGTGCAGGGGAGGACACTCCAACCAATTGAGCCACACTGGCCAGGGCTTGTTGTTTGCTTTTTAAAATGGTCCTCCCCTCTCTCCTGTGACCTCTGTGTTCCTGAGTTCTCTGCAAGATCCCACTATCTAACTGACTTTACCCGCCTTTACAACCTTTTGGGATGTACGAATGGCATATTTAGCTCACTGAGAGAAACAGAATCAGTCAACAGGTTTGTAATTCTATCTGAAGGGATAAACATTTTCACAGCCTAAGTATAAAAATGAATTAGGTTGTTTGGGATGGTTAGTTCATTGCTTGGATATTTAATCAGAATATTACTTAGGGATGTTAAAATTATTTTTATGAGAATTTAATTTCTACAAAGTAGACATGATCTATAAATTAATTCAATCCAGTTAACTCATTAAAAGTCTAGGCTCACTGTATGTATAATGTTCATGTAGGTAAATTAGGTGCCATTGTATTTAGATTAAACCATTTATTCTTTTATATATTGGAAAGTTTTTTTCTACTGCTTATTAACAATTGCTAAAGTAATGATAGTCAAAACCATCTATGAAATGAATTTAAGTAATTATTTTTAAGATTTAAAATCTCTGCCCTGGCCAGTGGTCAGAGTGTCAGCCCGTGCACCAAAGGGTTATGGGTTCAATTCCTGGTCAAGGGCACAAACCTGAGTGTGTGTGTCTCTCCCTCCCCTTCTCCTTCCTCCCTCCTCTCCACTGGCTCTTAAAAGCAGTGGGGAAAATATCCTCGGGTGAGGATTAACAACAACAAAAAAATGTTTTCTTAAGTATCTATTTTCATATATGAAATATCTTTAAATTTTTTTTGTTAAGGTGTTTACAACAGACATACATTGGTA
>NW_005877789.1:0-8292 GCF_000147115.1 Myotis lucifugus | reverse complement strand
GGCGGGGCCTTGGCGCCCATTCTCGAAGTCACCATTGGAGTCATTATGTAGACGGAGGTTAGATAATGTATTTTTTTTTAAAAAAAGCTTTTGGCCCGTTTCTCTTTCGTCAGGCTGGGTTTCTGCCTCTTTAAAATGTTATTTTTGAAAGTGGTCACTTGATAAATTTAGAGCCCTCAAATAGAATGTATATTTTTTTAAGATTTTTAAATTGATTTTTAGAGAGAGGAAGAGAGAGTGAGACATCGATGTGAGCCTCCTGCACGCGCCCCGACCAGGGAGCCCGCAGCCTGGGCGCGGCCCTGACCGGGGAGGGATGGGTGCGTGGGACAGGACGCCGCCCAGCCAGCAGCCACACTGGCCGGGGCAGAGTGGCCTTTTAATGGTCTGCCTGGAGCGAATGCACATCATTTCTGTGATCACATGCCCTGCAGGCCCCGCACCCAGGCTTGAACTTATAATCGTGAAATATCCCAGAGAAACTGAAGGCCGTCGTGGGAGGAGCCGGGAAGGGCTGACTCGGGCAGCTTCCCGCGGACCCCTGAGCACCTAGAAACAGACGGGGGGGGGGCGGGGGGGGGCGAGGTGCCCAGACATCAGGCAGGGTCAGGCTTAGCCACTGTCCGGTGGGGCGGTAAGTCCCAGCTCCCCCACTTGGGGCCGTTTGTCCCGAGAGCAGGGTCTGGGGAACAGCGGAGCTGCTCGTTTTACAGCTGTTTTTGCGCTGGGTCCCTGGAGGGTCTTCTTTTCTTTTCATTTCCAGCCTCTCTTTTTTAAAAATATATTTTTATTGATTTCAGAGAGAAGGAGAGAGATAGAAACATCAATGATGAGAGAGAATCATTGATCGGCTGCCTCCCGCACGCCCCACTCTGGGGATTGGCCCACACCCTGAGCCTGTGCCCTGACCGGGAATGGACCGTGACCTCCTGGTGCATGGCCGCGGCCCTGGAAGAGTCTTGACGGCTGTGCACGGTGCGTTCCGGGACAGCAGGTGTGGGGACCCCAGGCCGGAGCTCTGGGCCTCTTCTTCCCGGTCACCGGTTTTCTACAGTGTGGGCGGCTCTCCGTCCTCCCGAGCCACCACACCCCTGACGGTCAGTGCGCATTCGCACTGACGGCCAGGGGCTGAGTCAGGTGCCCCAGAGGGAGCCGGGAGCAGGCGCTCCGGGGTCCCCCTCCCCCCTCTCCCCGGGGGGCTGTGGCCCTCACTCTGTGCTCTGCTGCGGGGAACTCGGCCGCAGAGCCCTTGGTGGTGGGGCCCCTCACACACAGGTTTGTGGTTTCCTCCTGTTCGTTTAAGAAGCAAACGGGCTGAACTTCTTTATGCTCAAAAGTTGCTGAAGTCGGGCTCCACGTGGCATTTGCATAGTCTGTGCCTCGCTGGCTGTTTGTTTTCTTCCCGTGAGTCAGCACAACCGAGTGTCCCTGAGTCAGCAGAGAACAAGGTTTCCCAGGGCTCTGCCGGCGCCGGCTTTGGGGTACGGTCACCATGGAAACGTGGGGGGGCCCTGCTGACTGTGCCCCCTCCCTCCGAACAGAGCAGCACTTCCTGACGCAGCTGCAGGAGCTGGGCATCCTGTCCCTGACCCCCGCCCGCATGGTCTTCGGGGAGCGGATCGCTTCCCACGACGACAGGTAGGAGGCGCCCTGCTTGCTGGGGGCGCCTGGGGGAGGGCGGGCCTGCTCCCAGGGACACTTCTCCGCCCTGGGCTCTCATTCTCTGTTGTTGTTACAGTTTTTCCATTGATTTTGAGAGGGAGGAGGGGAGAGGGGGAAATATGGATGCGAGAGAGACGCATCCATTGGCTGCCTCCGGTCGGCTGCCTCCCGAGCGTGCCCGCGGGGAAGCAGCGTGGCACCCAGGTCTTTTTAAACAAAAGCCGGCGGATCCGGAAGGAAAGCCGCGTTGGATGGGGCGCTGGTGCTGGTGCTGGTGCTGGTGCTGCTGAAAGCGCGTGTTCTTGTCTCACGCTGTCTCCTGGCTGTTGGGGCCGTGACCTGCACCGCGATGCCGGAGCCGGTGTCTGTGTGGTTACCTGCCTGGGGGGTAACCCACCATCCTCCCCACCTCCCGTAAGAGCGGGACCTGAGCATCTCCAGCAACGGCACAGCCTGCCCAGCGCCCAGCGCCCCACTTCCCGTCGCCTGTCTCTCCACAGCTGGGGGTGGAGTGAGTCTGTACTTGGGCGAGGCGGCACGGCAGTTCTGCTGTTTTCTTTTTTTTAAGCTTTTTTTTTAACCATTTGTACTTCGTAAGAGTCTATAGATGCAAGTGACGGACCTTTTTAAATTAAATTCAAAATATCGTGGCAGTTAACTGGTTAAAATTGACCTTGTACAGAGAGGAAGGGAGAGGGAGAGAGAGGGGGAAACATCAATGATGAGAGAGTCATGGACCGGCTGCCTCCTGCACGCCCCCCACTGGGGATCCAGCCCACAACCCCGGCCTGTGCCCCGACTGGGAATTGAACCAGCAACCCTTTTGGTGCCCGGGATGGCGCCCAGCCAACTGGCCACAGGCCAGGGCTGAGCATCGCTCCTCAAGTCAGAGCAGAACATGACCCTGTGGGGACAACGATGGCAAGGCTGCCTGTGCCAACCGCTGGTCTTGGCACCAGAGCTCCCGGTGCACAGCCGAGAACCGCAGGGATCCACGGGTGGCTCAGCCCGGCCTGGGCGCCCCACCTCGGCTCCCTGCCGTCCCCGCTGACCGGGCGGTTCTCTACAGCACGTGTGAATGTGGGTGTGAATGTGGGTGTGAATGTGGCTGAGACCATTTTCAAAAAGAGAGTCAGGTTGTGTGAGAACCAGGCCCCTTTCCAATCTACTAGGAACCTCAGAGGTGCTCAGCGTCTCTTGGGTCCTCAGCTGGCAGGGGCGAGGCCTCTCTGTCCCCAGCCTCAGCCGCGTCCTGGGGTTTCCTATGAAGAGGGAGGAAGCCCTGTGTCTGACTGCACAGCCCGGGGGCCGGGGACCGCCTGCCCTCTTACCCTCTGTCCTGTTACCACAGGTTTCTGCTACACTTAGCGGACAAAACTGGTGGCATCATTGTAACAAATGACAACTTCAGAGAATTTGTGACCGAGTCGGTGTCCTGGAGAGAAATTATCACCAAAAGGTAACGTCCCTCCCTTGTCCTTCCTCAGCCACATGTGCTGTGGTTCGTCCTTCCGTTCTGTTTGCTGTTTGTTTTGTGCTCACCTTGCCGTGCAGAGAGCAAGACAGGGAGCCAAGTCCTAGGACTGTGTGCCCAGACCGTGGGGTGGGGCCCCTCCAGGTCAGGGGCCCCCGGTGAAGGGGGGCTGGGTGCCCACAGGCACCGCTCAGGCCGAGCTCCCTGCCGGGCAAGGGCACATCTGGGCGCCGCTACTGTTAGCTGTGGGACGCGGCAGAGTGCCTCCTCCTGGCCTCGCCCGATGCCCAGGGGGCTTCTGCAGGTCACCGGCCTCACACGTTAACCATGAAACATAAACGTTGCTGGTAAATTGGGTTCCCGAATCCAATTCCAATGCAGGGAGAGGAGGTGTGGTTCCTCCCACATCAACAAACAATTCTCAGCCACCATCATGGTGTCTAGGAATTCAACTCAATTCTTTCTTTTTTACAAATATACTAGGGGCCCAGTGCACGAATTCGTGCACCTTGAAAGGAACTGTGGGCTGCAGTGGGCACAGGGGCGGGTCTCAGCCCCATCCTCTGTGCCCTCGCCCGGCCCCGCTCCCCTCCTCCAGCCACGGCTCGAGGTCCTCTGTCTGCCGGCAGCCCCACTCCCACTGCTGCTCCCATGCACTGACAGCACCACCCACGCTTGTACCCGCTGACGGCGCGGAGCGATTGGGGCCGGCGCCAGCAGCGGGTGCGAGCAGGGTCGGCGCCAGCAGCGGGTGCGTGCAGCGGCTGCTGCCCCGATCACCCTCAGGAGCAGGGGGAGATGGAGAAGCCCTCAGGGGTAATCAAGGCCAGAAGCCTCCGTGCGCACCGGCTGACGGCGCTGAGCAATAGGGACCGGCGCTGGGCACTGGCAGCGGGTGCGAGCGGTGGCTCTGGCGCCGGCTGCAGGTGCGAGCACCAGGTGGGACTGCAGCTTGCGGGAGCAAAGAGTTTTCAGTAACCACCAGAGGCTTGCCCCAATGACAGCGACCGGCGCCCTGCCTTGGTCTGGCGCCCCTGCTCACCTGCTCCACCATCCCACTGCGACCAACGCCCGCCCGCCATGGTCTGCACTCGCCCCCTGGTGGTCAGTGCACGTCAGTTCAGTTGTTTCGCTGTTCGGTCTATTTGCATATTAGCCTTTTATCATATAGGAATTTTATTGACTTCAGAGAGGAAGGGAGAGGACAAGAGCTAGAAACTTCAGTGATGAGAGAGAATCATTGCTCAGCTGCCTCCTGCACGTCCCACACTGGGGATCAAGCCCACAACCCGGGCATGTGCTCAGGAATCGAATCGTGACCTCCTGGGTCATAGGTCGATGCTCAACCACTGAGCCACGCCGGCCGGGCAGAATTCAACTCAGTTTTGATGCTGTCTACCTGGAGGTGGCTCGGGTCCCAGGTTCAGGGTTCAGTCCTACCAGATTGGGGTCCCCCAAACACACACACGCAGACACCCAGGACAGAGCGCCATCCGACAGCTACTTGACCAGTTACCTAAAGGAGCGGACTGGTACCCACACAGCTGCCCACACTGCACCACTCGGTGGCGCCTCGGTGGGCTCCCAGCTCCCAGGGCGGATGTGTGTCCGTTGCTGAGCCATTAGGGGTCGTAGGAAATTGGCATGTCGCTGCCGGGGCCCAGGTGAGAGCGGGTGACTCCGTGCCTGTGGCCCGTGTGTTGTTAAAAAGCTGTTGCCAAAACCGGTTTGGCTCAGTGGATAGAGCATCGGCCTGTGGACTGAAGGGTCCCAGGTTCGATTCCGGTCAAGGGCATGTACCTGGGTTGCGGGCACATCTCCAGTAGGGGGTGTGCAGGAGGCAGCTGATCGATGTTTCTCTCTCATCGATGTTTCTAACTCTCTATCTCTCTCCCTTCCTCTCTGTAAAAAATCAATAAAATATATTTAAAAAAAAAAAAAAAAAAAAAGCTGTTGAGAGCCGAACTGGGAGCTGGCCTTTGACCTCTGGGCACAGTTCACGAGCCACTGATCTCCTGGGGCTAGTCCCTGCTGGACGCTGGCCCTGGGCCCGCATCGGCGTTTCCCGGACGCTGTCCATGTCCACACGCAGCCTGAAGGCACCCAGACGTGTGCACGCCGGCCGATCGCTCTCAGAGCCCACCCGGGTCCAACGTCAAAAACGCAAAACAAGGCCCGGACCTGGTCCAACAACTGGCACTTTTGTTTCCTCAAAAGTTGATAAATTAAACACAACTAACCTCTGCTTTCACTTCTTCAAGTACCATGTCTTTCTTTTTAAAAAAAATATATTTGTATTGATTTCAGAGAGAAAGGGAGAGGGAGAGGGAGATAGAAGCATCAATGATGAGAGAGAATCATTGATCGGCCGCCTCCTACACGCCCCCCACTGGGGATCGTGCCCGCAACCCAGGCATGTGCGCTTGACCAGAATCGAACCTGGGCCCCTTCAGTCCCCAGGTCGATGCTCTATCCACTGAGCCACACCAGCCAGGGCTCACGGCTTCCTTTTTTAAAGGTGTCCTCAGCGGTTTGCCAGTGGACAACAGCTTTCACAGCTGAAATCTCGGGAAGAAAGGGTTTATTAGGCCATAAGCCCCCCAGAGAGGGCCAGGTCCTGGGCGAGGAGGCTGAGCCGCCGGCCGCAGGGCCAGAGGGAGAAGAGCGTGCAGCCCTGGGCTCCCAGGCGCTTCTGTGCGTCATGTTTGGGGAGAGAGCCCTGCGTGGTGTGGAGAGCGCGCACTGGGTGAGGGCAGGGCGGGGCCACCGGGCAGGTGCACATGGGAAGAGCTGTTTCCTGCTCCTTGGCCGTGGGAGGCAGCCTGGGAAGCCCCGCAGGCGAGCAGCCCCGAGCACATCCAGGAACATGTTAGCCCCCGCAGCCCTCGCCCGCAGCTCCTGTCTCCACTCTGGGCTGTGGTTTGATTGAGGACACCCCGGGGTCTCCCACATCCATTCGAATGTAAACCTTCGTCGGGCACCCGCCTAGAGTCTGGGGTCTGGCCTTGGGAGGGATGTTGACAGTGAACCACGCTGGGCGCAGCTGCCCCCGGGCTCAGACAGACACCGGGGTCTCGGGAAGAAGGGAGAGCTGCTGAGAGCTGCTGGCTCGGCTCCACTGGGATCCGGGGGAGACGCTAGCGTGTGGGGCGGGGTGCCTCGGCCTTCGGGCCTTGCGCGGCGCTAGGACTTTGGGGGCCTTTGCCGCGGCCCCAGCGCGCTCCACGCCCTCCACGCCCCCTCGCCCTCTGTTGCAGGCTGCTCCAGTACACCTTCGTGGGGGACATATTCATGGTTCCCGACGACCCTCTGGGAAGGAGTGGACCCCGATTGGAAGAGTTTCTTCGGAAGGAAGTCTTCCTTAGGTATTTCCTCTCCGGATGGCCGCGTGCTTTCCCGTGTCTTTCCGGGCTTTGTGCAGGTTTAGAGCAAGCATGTCCCGGGAAGCAAACAGGGCTCCTGATTTCATTTCAATGGTCTCAGATTGAGTGCGGATCTTGTCTGTGTGGAAACTAATCAAGCCGGTGCCCCCGAAAGAGAAAACCTTCATTTGTGGTCCTTTTGGTTTGGGGGTTTTTTGGCTAGTCCCCACCTGAAGGTATTTTTCCATTAATTTTTAGAGAGAGTGGAAGGGAGGGGGAGAGACAGAGAGAGAAACATCCGTGTGAGAGAGACACATCGATTGGTTGCCCCCCACACGAGCCCCAACCGGGGACCGGGGATCGAGCCTGCAGCCCAGGTCCAAGCCCTTGACCAGAATTGAACCCGGGACCCTTCAGTCCTCGGACTGGTGCTCTGCCCACTGAGCTACACCAGCTCCTCGTGGAGAGCGGGGAGCCAGGCGCTTCCTGGGGGTCTGAAAGGACAAAGCAGGCACTGGGGGCGCCACACACTGGCGAGTTGCCGTTCAGGTTGGCTTTTGTTTTTTCCGTCGTTAACCACAGTATTCTGTGTGCCTGACGCAGAGCCTCTAACCCAGCGGTTCTCAACCTGTGGGTCGCGACCCCTTTGGCGGTCGAACGACCCTTTCACAGGGGTCGCCTAAGACCATCCTGCATATCAGATATTTACATGACGATTCATCACAGTAGCAACATGACAGTTATGAAGTAGCAACGAAAATAATTGTATGGTTGGGTCACAACATGAGGAACTGTATTTAAAGGGCCAGAAGGTTGAGAACCACTGACCCAGCAGCGGACCTTTTCTCTTTAAAACTAAAACAGGCTGCACTTGTGTGTGTTTCCAGCAGGAAGGCGTTCAGGGGTTCGTTTCCATTTGCAAGGAGACCCTGGGGGTTCCCGGCTTGGCTGTGGGGGTGACTCGTGCAGCGGGGTCTCCTGCAGGGCCAGGTGGCCCCCTCCCTGGTCTTGGGCATCTTTTCTCCTTTGAGCCCTTGGTGTTCAGGACACGAACGCGGGCTGAGCACCCACAGGCCCTGCTTCCCCGCCCGCACCCACCCTGCTCTACACCACACCTCTCCTACCTCTCACTTCCTCCCCGGCGTCCCAACTTGAACCCGAGGCCCCAGTGCAGGCCTCACTGGCCTCACGGTCCGCGGTCCAGCTGCCCGAGGAATGTCCTCCGGCTCCTCCCACAGCCAGCGCCGCCCGCAGCAGGCTCAGCCGGTTGATAAGGAAGTTAAACACTCACCTCTGTGCACACAGTTGTGGGTGCCAGTGCCTCACCCAGACGTCGGGGAGAGGGGGGCGCACATGGGTCGGTGAGGGCTGCCCGTCCACTCACGGGGGTCCCTTTTCTGAGGCCTGTCAGCCAGGGCCCCCCCATACAGAATCAGAGTCTCACCCTCCGTCCTCAGGCCTGCTGGACGCGCCCAGGCGGTGCCGAGCCAGACCGAGGGGCGGGGTCAGTCCTCCCAGAGCCGACCTGCAGGTGGAGTGGCTCTTTTTTAAAAACGCACACACACATTTTGTTATTGAATTCAGAGAGGAAGGGAGGGAAGGACAGAGATAGGCACATCAGTGATGAGAGAGAAGCATGGATCGGCTGCCTCCTGCTCGCCCCACACTGGGGATCGAGCCACTGAGTTACACTGTCCGGGCTGGAGTGGCTCCTGGAGCGCTGTCATCCTGTCCCCCACTAAGTCTGGAGGTGGCATCGGACATCCCCGCCCGGCCGCAGTCCCGCCGTCAGCC
>NW_005877788.1:0-8292 GCF_000147115.1 Myotis lucifugus | reverse complement strand
GCCCCACCCCATAACAAAGAAACAGAATTTCTGGAGGATGAGGCCCAGAAATCAGGATTTTAAAAAGATTCCCAGGTGATTCTAATGTGCAGCCAAGGTTGAGAACCACTGTTCTAGAGGAAACCACAGGGTGAAAATTATTGTGTGTGTTAGGAGTGGTGGGGGTTGATGCATGTGGAGGAAGGTATTTGGTTGCGGGTAGTGTCAGGGAAATAGAATTCCTCAAATGCTCTCAGCTAAATAACAAACTTCCGGGTCATGTTGTTACAGGATAGGAGATGGCTTGTCTCCCACGGTTGCTCATGGAAGAGGGGTTCATGGGGGTACCACTGGAATAAGAATTTCTGGAGCCCCCCGTGGGAGGATGAAATATAGTAAAAAGCTTTATTTCCGTGGAATTTCACCCCTGGGTTTCCAAAGTCCCATTTCCATTGGTCCAGTCGTAGAGGAAGTGTAGCTGGGGCTTTAGTAGAGCTCAAATCAGAGCCAGTGTCCAGAGGTCCCTTTCCATGTTGGAGCCGGGTCCAGTCCCGTATCGGGCTGGCTCAGCTTGTGTTTCCCCGCTGCAGTTCATCAGTCCATTGCACGGCCATGGGCCATACCGATGAATGCGAGAAAGCCAAGAGTCACGAGTCAAGTGCACCAAGAGCAGCAAGAGAGAGAGCTCCTCTGTTTAGGAGATTATGTATTCCCGAATTTTTGCATGCTTGCAGTGGCCATGCTCATTCTGGCCAATTATCTCTGTCCCCAGGTGTGATTGACAGGCAAGTACTTTCCCTATGTCACCCCTGTGTTTTTGCAAGAAATAGGCTGGTGGTTCCCTGAGGAGTGCAAAATTGCAGCTTCCTGGTGAAGCTGCCAAAATGACATGCCTATAATGTCTGGCCTTCCCCTTTGCTCCTTTCCTATCTATATCTATAAAAGCTGATCGATGTTTCTCTCTCATCGATGTTTCTAGCTCTCTATCCCTCTCCCTTCCTCTCTGTAAGAAATTGTTACGGCCAAAGGTGATCCTGAGTGGGGCGGTGAAAGGATTGAGAAAAGACAGACAAGAGAATGAAAGCTGGGTCTCAGTGGGACGCTGCTCCCTGATGAGGAGACAGCGCCCACAAGCCGTGTCTTTATTTTATAGCAGATGCCACGAGGCAAAGTAGGGGCGTGATCACATTGTTTACAGCATTCTCGTGAGTTTCAACCTCACTCAACTACATGCACCCGAACTCTATCACAAGGCACGTGGGGCTACGTGTTTGGACCTTAGGTTCAAGCTTACAACCACAGCCGTTGGCTATAATTGTGCTGGGAGGGCCCTGCCCTCCAGCTGGGACTTGCATGTGGCAATGAGAGGACCCTGTCCTTTCATTAGTCCGAGGCTTAAACCTGGCCAAAACACCGTACCCGTGCCCCACAAGAAATCAATAAAAAATATATTAAAAACAACCAAAAAACAAAAGCAAGCAAACAAAAGAACCCAGTTTTATCTCCAACCCACCGCAGACCCGCAGGCAGCCAGAAGCCCTGCCGCTTCTCACACTGGATGTGATGTGGGCCGCTGGTCTCAGCTCTGGTGCTCTGGGCTGTGGAGCCCGGCCTAGTTCCGGGCCTCGATCTTCTCAGGGAAAAGACCCTCCAGGAGCTGAGAGATCCCTGTTGGCTCTCCGCCTGCTGCCTGTGAAAGCTGAGTCAACCCGTCTTGTGACCTGGCCTTTCCTTCTGGTCTCAGGTGTTTTCTGTCCTTCCGTCATGTCTCCTCCTCAGCTAGGACTCAGTTGGTAATTCCGGTGAATGTTCCCCTACTTAGTTGTATTTCCAGTCTGGCCCTGGAAGGAGGTGCAAGAAAGGTCTGCCATTCGACTGCCATCTCCTCCCTCAAGAATCCACAGTAAAAAAAAAAAAGAATCCACAGTCAATCTTGTTTTATCCTCAATCCACTGCCCCAATCCCCATATTATTTAGAAGCAAATACAGAACATCATATCATTTCATGTATAAGTCCTTCCACATGCATCTCTAAAAATCATAAACATGATCTTGTTGTAATTCCTTTAACGTTAATAATAATTCCTTAATATCATCAAATATTTAGTCACTGCTTAGATCCTATATGCCGGTCCAGAGTTGAAACTCTGATGTATCATATCTACAGATTTGATTTATTAGATGTCTTAGTTTGGGCTGGTATAACAAAGTACCATAGACTTGGTGGCTTATATAAAACAAATGAATTTCTCACAGTTCTAGTGGTGGGAAGTCCACCATCAGTCCAAGCATGGTTGGGTTCTGGGTTGTATACAGCCAACTTCTCCGTGTATCCTCACATTACTAAAAGAGGGATAGCGACTTTTATAGCTGAACTAGAGGCCCGGTGCACGAAATTTGTGCAGGGGGGGGGAGGGAGGTGTCCACTCAGCCCAGCTTGCACCCACTCCAATCCAGAACCCCTCGGGGAATGTCCTGGGGATTGGGCCTAAACTGGCAGTCAGACATCCCTCTCACAATCTGGGACCACTGGCTCCTAACTGCTCACCTGCCTGCCTGCCTGATCGCCTATAACTTTCCCCCCCTGCTGGCCTAGTCACCCCCAACTGCCCCCCCCATCAGCCTGGTCACCCTTCACTGCCTCATTGCCCCCCCCCCGCCCCCACCGGCCTGGTCGCCCCAAGCAGCCTGTCCAGTCATCCGTTCAATTGTTTCAGTTGCGACAGTTGCTTAGGCTTTTATATATATAGATAATATTACATTTTATGTATATTCTACAATTTGGTTATCCATTGGTGAACATTTGGGCTATTCCTATCTTTAGCCAATTGGGAATGGTGCTGTTATGAACATGCACGCACATGTACTTGTGTGAGGATCAGTTTTTGATTCTTTGGGTTACATACCCAGAAGTGGAAATACTAGGTCATAAGCATTTTGTCCTATGTTTAGCTTTGTGAGGAATTGCTAAACTTCTCCACAGCAGCTGCACTATTTTACATTCCTACCAGCTACATATGAGGGTTCTAATTTCTCCACATTATTTTCCTTTTTAAGAAAATTATTATTATAGCCATCATAAAGGGTGTGAAGTTGTACCTCATCGTGTTTTTTACTTGCATTTTCCTAATGACTAATGACGATGAGTATCTTTTCATGTGCCTGTTGGCCATTTATACATCTTCCTCAGCGAATTGTCTATTCAAGCAGTTTGCACGTTTTAATCGGGTTGTTTGATTTTTTGTTGTTGAGTTGTAAGTGTTTTATACTAGCTCTGGATACTAGACCCCTATCAGATGCATGATTTGCTAATATTTTCTCTCATCCTGTAGGTCCTTATTCTGTTTCAATGCTAACTGTTGCAACACAAGCTGGTGTACTGCAATTCAATTCTGACGTTAGCCACCCAGGGTTAGCATCAGACACTATAGTTTTAAGGGCACAGTTTCCATAAGGCTACCTCCACTTCAGACACCAGCCTCAATTTCTGGGGTCTCCAGACCACCAGCACTTCTGAACATGTGGTTAAAAATATAGGGGTTCCCACTCAGGTTTGATAATTCATGAGAAACCACTATACTTGCTGTTCCACTTTTATTATAAAGCATAGAGTCCAGGAGTAGCCAAGTAGAAAAATGCATAGGGCGAGGGCTGGCAGGGTCCCCAATGCAGAGCTTCTGTGCCCCCTCCTCGTAGAATCAGGTACATCACCCTCCCAGCACATCCATGTGTTCACCCACCAGGAAGCTCCACTGAGCTTCAGTCCACAGTTTTTAATGGGAGTTTCATTATATAGACATGACTGATTAACTCATTGGCTAATGACTGTACTCAGTCTCCAACCCCCATTTCTCCCCCCAGAAGTAGAGCTGGCTCAAAGTCCCAACCTCCTAATCATGTGGTTGCTCCGGAAATTCCAAGGGTTTTACAAGCTCAATGCCAGGAACCTGGGACAAAGACCAGACAAATTCTTTATTACACAACAGTTGCCCTTTCAGTTTCTTAATAATGCCCTTTAATGCACAAACATTTTTAATTTTGATGAAGACAATTTAACTAATTTTTTTCTTTTGTTGCTTATGCTTTTGTTGCCTGTGCTTGTCATATCTAGGAATCCATCAGCAAATCCAAGGTCAGGAAGATTTACCCCTATGTATTCTTATAAGACCTTAAGGTTTTAAACCTAATTCTTAGGTCATTGATCCCTTTGCAGTTAATTTTTGTATATGGTATGAAGTAGGGTTCCAACTTCATTTTTTTGCATGTGGAAATCCAGTTGTACAAGCCCCATTTGTTGAAGAGACTATTCTTTCCATATTGAATAGTCTTGGCCCTTGTCAAAAATTAGTTTATGGGTTTACTTATATAGATGTACTAGAGGCCTGGTGCACGAATTTGTGCATGGGTGGGGTCCTTGGCCTGGCCAGTGATCAAGGCCTATTGGAGGGCTGACCGGCTGGGGGGAGGGACCCCGGGAGGTTGGCTGGCTGCCCCCCCCCCAATCAGGGCTGATCGGTGGGGCCGGCTGCGGGAAGGACCACTGGAGGTCAGCTGGGCGGGAGGAGGGGGAGGCCATAGGAGGTCGGCAGTGGGAGTGCACTGACTATCAGGGGGCAGCTCCTGCATTGAGAATCTGCCCCCTGATGGTCAGTGCATGTCACAGAGATCAGTTGACTGGTCATTCAGTTGTTCAGTGGCCCAGTGCATAAAATTCATGAACGGGGGGTGTTGTCCCTCAGCCCAGCCTGTACCCTCTCCACTCTGCCCCTAACCACTTTGCCTGCTGGCCTGCTTGCCCCCAAATGCCCCCCCCCACCAACCTGATCACCCCCAACTGCCCCCCCGTGCCAGTGTACTTGCCCCCAACTGACCCCCTGCTGGCCTTTTCACTCCAAATTGCCCCCCCTGCTGTCTTGACCAACTTCAATTGACCCCCACTGATGGCCTGCTCGCCCCCAACTGGCCCCCCTGCTGGTCTGCTTACTCCCAATGGCCCCACCCCCCATCAGCCTGATCACTCACAACTGCCGTCCCATCCTGGCCTGATCACCCACAACTGCCCTCCCCTCTTGGCCTCTAACCACCTCTACCTCGGCCCCAGCACCAGGGCTTTGTCCAGAAGAACATCTGGAAGGTCTCCTGGAAGGTCTCCCAGTCTAATTAGTATGTTACCCTTTTATTAATATAGATAGAGGCCTGGTGCACAGGTGGGGGCCGGCTAGTTTGCCCTGAAGGGTGTCCCAGATCAGGGTGGGGGTCCCGCTGGGGTGCCTGGCCAGCCTGGGTGAGGGGCTGAGGGCCGTTTTCAGGCTGGCCACACCCCCTTTAGGGTGGGAGTCCCCACTGGGGTGCCTGGCCAGCCTAGGTGAGGGGCTGATGGCTGTTTGCAGGCTGGCCAAGCCCCCCAGCGGAGACCCTCACCCCATTAGGGTGTGGCCAGCCTGGGTGAGGGGCTGAGGGCTGTTTTCAGGCTGGTCACACCCCCTTCAGGGTGCGGTTCCCCACTGGGGTGCCTGGCCAGCCTGGATGAGGGGCTGATGGCCGTTTGCAGGCTTGCCATGCCCCCCGGCAACCCAAGCTCCCAGCCTCTCCTCTTTTTCTTTTTTCTTTTTTTTTTCAGCGCCTCCTTGAGCGGAGGCCAGGGCGGGCTGGAAGCAGGTATCTGGGATTTATTTATTTTCTATAATTGAAACTTTGTAGCCTTGAGAAGAGCCCAGGGCTGGCCAGGGCAGGCGGGAAGCTTGGCTTCCTCCATCACCGGGGCAATCCAAGCCTCCTGCTCTCTCCAGCTCTGTGGCCGCCACCATCTTAGTTGGGTTAATTTGCATACTTGCTCCTGATTAGCTGGTGGGTGTAGCGGAATGGCGGAGTGATGGTTAATTTGCATGTTTCTCTTTTATTAGTGTAGATGAGTTTATTTTGTACTTTCACTTCCATTCTATTGGTCTATATGCCTATCCTTATGCTAGTACCACAATATATTGATTATATAGCTTTGTAGTAAATTTTGAAATTCTGAAGTGTAAGTCCTCCAAATTTGTTCTTATTTTTAAATACTAGAGGCCCGGTGCATGAAAATTCATGCACTGGAGGGGGTGTCCCTCAGCCCAGCCTTTCCCCTCTCACAGTCCAGGAGCCCTCAGGGGCAGGTGGCGACCTGGTGATCAGGGGAAGGTGACACCCCATCACACCTCTGCTGCTGCCACTGCTGGCAGCTCAAGCCTCGGCCAGCCCTGGTTACCTGAGCCTTGGGCAGCCCTGGGCGGCTGGGGGACTGAGGGGACTGGGGGACTCCGGAGGCAGGCACTGGCCTTGCCACACTCCTGCCGCCCCGGCGGGGCTTAGAAGACTGAGCTCTGCCATCTTGTGGCTGTGGGTGCTGCCATTTTTGAGGGCGGGGAAGTCAATTAGCATATTCCCTTCTTATTGGCTGTGGCCGCTGCCATCTTTGCAGTGTCAATTAGCATATTCCCTCTTTATTAGATAGGATTATTTTTGGCTACTTGGGGCCCCTTGAAAATCCATATGAATTTGAGTATTGGCTTTTCCATTTCTGGAAAAAAAAAAAAGCCTGTAGAATTTTGATAGGGATTGCACTGCATCTGTAGATTGCTTTGGGTAGTATTGTCATCTTAACAATATTAAGTCTTCCAATCCTTGAACATGGGATAACTTCCTTGTTAGAATTTTAAGTAAGCCATGATAGACCTTTGAAATGTTTCCAAAAATTAAATGTACAAATGTTGCATGATATATTTAAAGTAATTAGATTCATTAAGTGTGTAAATAAGGTTAATTATTTAGGGAAGTTTTGCTTAACTTCTGATTCAATTAAAACTTTATTAAGGACAATGGTTACTATTGATGTTATTAACAAACATTAGCCCAGCCAGCATGGCTCAGTGGTTGAGCTTTGACCTATGAACCAGGAGGTCACAGTTTGATTCCTGGTAAGGGCACATGCCCAGGTTGTGGGCTGCAGGCTCCATCCCCAGTAGAGGGCATGCAGGAAGCAGCCAATGATATTCTCATCATTGATGTTTCTCTCTCTCTCTTCCTCTCCCTTCCTTTCTAAAATCAATGAAAAAATATATATTTAAAGGACACATTAGATTTTCAGAAAATAAAATAACAATGATTGGAGGATTGGTTTAACTATTGAAAGAATTTAGATTGAAGAATTTGAAACTTTAATAAATTGAATATTAATTAAAACACCAAAATCAATTATTATGCCTTTCCAGATAAAAGAGCCCCCCTCATTGCCGGAAGCCGGTCCATCCTTGCTGCTTGACACAGTTGCTGCAGGGAAGAAACATCTGCACAGCATATGCTTCAAGGGACCTGGCATATATGGCATACTGTTCTTTTTTTTTTTTTCTATACTGTACAGCCCCCTTCAGTGCTCACAGCCCAAGGGTAAGAAGGCTGGGCAATGGTTTGAGGCTGCAACTTCCTCTGGCATGGGTCCACTATGAGAGGCCCACAGACAAGGGCCCCCCATAAATCATGACCATGCAATGACACACTGTTCTTTTTTTTTTCTTTTCTTTTTTTTATTGGTATAAATCCTGATCCTAAATGACAAATTTATCTCAAGTATTGGTGTTATAGACACACTGTTCTTAATATGTTTGCTCACCTTCTTGGCTCTATGTGTTTTAACCAAGGTCACCTCTCCAAGAAAGGTTATTTCTCCAGGTAGGGATTTTTCCCTGAAGTTAGGGAGGGAATAAAACCCCTTAACTAAGTGCCAGGCGGGTAATCACTTCAACTATTTTCAATATCTTGCTGTCTCTCATCTTCTGGCACCCCTATTATTCTGATGTTGGTACGCTTGAAGCTGTCCCAGAGGCTCCTTACACTATCTTTGTATTTTCGGATTCTTTTTCATTTTGCTTTTCCGGTGGGGTGTTTTTTGCTTCTTTGCATTTCAAATCTTTGACTTGATTCTTGCGCTCTTCTGGTCTGCTGTTGGGAGTCTGTATAATATTCTTTATTTCAGTCCGTGTATGCTTAATTTCTAGTTGGTTCTTTATCACAACATCGAGGGTCTCATTAGATTTCTTGTAGATCTCAATAAGTTTATCAGCGGCTTCTAGACAGTTCTTGAGGGACCTTAAAAGTGTGGTTCTGAACTCAATATCCTCCATTGACAATTTTGTCCTGTTTCTTTGTCTCTGAATTTTTTATGCTTTCTTGGTGCACCCCCTAGTGGTCTTTGTGCGCAGTCTTGTTGTAGTTAAGCCTTGATTGTTGTAGTTAATACTAGGGGGATTTGACCTCCAGGCCAACTGGCTGTGAGAATCAGCT
>NW_005877787.1:0-8292 GCF_000147115.1 Myotis lucifugus | reverse complement strand
CTTTGATGGTGCGCACTCCACAGGACAGCTGTGCAGACAAAGTCAGTCAGAAAAGGAGGCCGCCGCAGGACAAAGTCTCCTTGCCTTTGCGGTTTCAAAACACATCAGCGATTGATTCGGTCCAACAACACAGCTCCAACTGTCCAGAGCAAACAAGCGCACCCTCGGGAAAGTTAATATGGACAGAACACGCCCGTGGGGCCTCAAGGGAGGAGGCAGGGATGCGTGGCAGGCGGGAGAAAGGCTTGAGATGCCGTCCCAGTAACTTGAACGTCTAAAAGGCAGCCCCGTGGCCCCCGTTTCTAAAACACGTCTAAGACGGCTGTCGAATTCCACTTCTCTACTTGCACGACACTCGACTTTGCAAGACTTGACTTTCCCTCTTCATGAAAATGGGGTTATCATTTCTCATACCTGGACTGGGCAGCTCAGGGGTCCAGGCAGGGCCGAGCGAAGGAGAGAGTCACAGGGCATGGGCACCTGAGGACCAGACCATGCCGGAGTGCCCGGCGCTTGGCACATGCTCAGTAAATGCTGCGGTTTAGCAACACCACGGAGACCTGCCAATCTCGTCTAAAAATAAGAAGGGTTTTCATGTTGAAAGCTCCCAAAGTACAGTTTTTTTGGTAATTTGGGTTTTTTAAACAATTTTTATTGATTTCAGAGAGGAATGAAGAAGGAGAGAGAGAGAGAGAGAGAAACATCAATGATGAGAGAGAATCTCTGATCGGCTGCCTCCCGCACGCCCCCTACTGGGGACCGAGCCGGCAACCAAGGCATGTGCCCTGACCGGGAATTGAACTGGTGATCTCTTGGTTCCTGGATGGATGCTCAACTGCTGAGCACTAGTTTGTTTTTATCAACAACAACAAAAGCAACTATATGCTTTTTATATATTATATGCTTATGTTTGAAAATTCAAAGTAGAAAAGGATGTACAGTAAGATATCTTCCATCTTAGACCCACAATCCTTTTTTCCTCCAAAGAGGTAAACAGTATTCCCACTTCTTGGTTCTTTCTAGCCAGAGTCCATGCATCACCACGCATGTGTGTGTGTGTGTGTGTGTGTGTGTATAAGCATGTATACCTCCCTGTTTTTTTCACACACAGGGGTATATCACAGACACATAGGCATACTGCCCTCTTTTTAACTAAAAAAAAAGTAACCTGGAGATCATTCCTTTTGAGCATATACAACCTGCTATTTTAAACAGTGGCCCCGTATTCTACTGTAAGAAGATACCATGTTTCAGTCCATTAGTCCCCAAGGAACATACATTGCAGCTGCTCCCAGGGTCTGCTGTTAACAAACATGCTGCAATAAACACGCATGTGCACAGACATGGGCAATTACCAGGCAGGTGGGGTTTACAAGATAAAATCCTTAACATGGAATTGCAGGGTCAGAAGGTACAATGCACTCGAATGTTGGTAGATAGCACGGAATTGCTCTGGGAAGATGTTGTACTCGTTTTCACTGTCACCCAGAGTGTAACAGTCTCTCCACCCACATTTACACACAAAGTGACTTTTAATACAAGGGAAGGAAGGGGGCAGAGCTCCACTCTTGCCCCATTGTCTCTCCCTGCCCCTGTGATATCACACATGACATTCCTACTCCTGAAAATTCCACACTTGGATGCACAATCCAAAGGTCAGAGTTGAAACGAGAACAAACAACCCAGCCTCTGGGGTGCTGGAGCCGGCTCACCAGTTCCAGCCGGCTCACTGCCTCCTGCACGCCCCCTACCGAGGATCAAGCCCCAAACCTCGGCATATGCCCTTGACCAAAATCGAAGCCGGACCCTTCAGTCCACAGGCCGGCGCTCTACCCACTGAGTCAAACCAGCTAGGGCTCTCTCTTCATTTTTGACACTCATAGACTTCCCTTTCTGATGAGCTCCTGGGATATCATTCGTATATTTCAGTCAACTCTGCATTCATATCAGGAAGGACTCACGCAAATCAGCACCGTCCACCATGTTGTCACATGTTCCAAGTCACCCAATCTGTAATAACCTCTCACCCACATGAGTTCTTTCCACATCACAGCTGCCTTACTCAAGGGTTACCTTCTAAAGTCAGCATCCTATATAATAAAGAGGTAATATGCAAATTGACCCTCACGCTGTAACTGTCACAAGATGGCAGCACACATAGCGGGAACAGGGCAGCAGGGGCAGGGCCCAGTGGCTGCTCCACGTGGCCTGGAGGCGGGGCATCGGGGCGGCACTCCAGGACTCAGGGCAGTCCATAGCGCAGGGGGCTGGGGGGACAGGTCTCGGGTCTCGTGCAATTTCGCACAATAGATCACTAGTGTAAAATGAAAATGGAAAGCCGTCAAAATTCGCCTTGAAAAATCCCATAATAAGGTCTCACCATGGAGACTGTAAACCCATCTCCTATTGAAGTCCAACAAGGCCCATTTTTCTTCAGCATGCGATTTGGTTTCTTAGGTTGAGCACCAGGAGAAATCGCTGGCGTGGGTTCCGGGGCCATGTTGCATGATAATTAAAATCTATAAATATGAGAAAGGCACTCGATGGCACAAGATGCTCACGTTCTAAAAAGCCACGGGAACAAAGACCGACAGAAGGAACAGCAGGTCTGTGTCTCTCTTTCGCGCTCACTCCAACAGAGACGCCAGTTGGGTGGAATGACAGGATCGCCCACGCTATTGAACGCGTTATTTTTATCTCCACTGGGTTTTGTTTTTGTTGAGCAAGTATATTTGGATCTGGACGAGTTAAAAGCAGGAATCTTTGATCTGACAGAGATATGACTTCCCTAAGTCTCAACAACAGTGACTGGTTCTGGGGGCAGGATGAACTCAAGGGGGCATGAGGGAATTTGTAAGCCCTGCTTTGGGTGGCAACATGGGTGTGACATATTCAAAGCTGGTGTGGCTCAGTGGTTGAGCATCAACCTATGAACCAGGAAGTCGCAGAATCAAACCATGAGGTCACAGCTCGATTCCTGGTCAGAAATCGGGGGCTTGATCCCCATTGGGGTGTGCAGGAGGCAGCTGATCAATGATTCTCTCTCATCATTGATGTTTCTCTCTCTCTCCCTCTCCCTTCCTCTCTGAAATCAATAAAAATATATCTTTAAAAAATCTCATCAGGTTGTATGATTGATATGATTTGTGCATGTTATAGCACGTTAAGTTACACCTCAATTACAATAAAAGTTGACAGTATGCGTGAGAGACGGCTGTGTAACAGTCACCATCAGTTGATCTCCATTCTATGGCTAAACCTCTCCAGAGGCTCCTCAGCCCAGTGGCGGGTGGTGAGGAGACCAGGGAGTCTAGGGAAAGAAGAGGCAGAAGAGGGAAGTGCCCTGTTGTGGGCAGAGGGCACCCAGGCTCCTGCAGCTGGTCTGCCACAAGGAGCCTTAACAAGAGTGATACGTTGCCCAGCCGGTGTGGCTCAGTGGTTGAGCGTCAACCTATGAACTAGGAGGTCACAGTTCGACTCCCAGTTTGATTCTCTCTCATCATTGATGTTTCCAACTCTCTCTCCCTCTCTCTGAAGTCAATTTTAAAAAAAAAAGAGTGGCTTGTTTCCAGTAGTTAAGATCACTGGTCCCCTGGCCAGACCGCTTGGAGGCAAAGACTGGCTATATGCCTGCAATAGATTGTGCTCCCACAAAATGCATGTGGGGAAAGCTATCCCCCAATGGATGGCTTCTGCAGGTGGGAACTTTGGGGGGTGATTAGGTCACGAGGGTGGAGCCATTATGAATGGGATTAGTGTCCTTATAAAAGAGACCCCCCTGCCCTGACCGGTTTGGTTCAGTGGATAGAGCGTCGGCCTGCGGACTCAAGGGTCCCAGGTTTGATTCTGGTCAAGGGCATGTACCTTGGTTGTGGGCACATCCCCAGTAGGAGGTGTGCAGGAGGCAGCTGATAGATGTTTCTCTCTCATCAATGTTTCTAACTCTCTATCCCTCTCCCTTCCTCTCTGTAAAAATCAATAAAATATTAAATAAATAAATAAATAAATAAATAAATAAAAGAGACCCCAGAGCCCTAGCTGGTGTGGCTCAGTGGAGAGAGCGTCAGCCTGCAGACTGAAGGGTCCTAGGTTCAATTCCGGTCAGGGGCACATGACTGGGTTTCGGGCTCAATCCCCCTGGGTCGTGCAGGAAGAATCAATCAATGATTGAGAATCAATCAATGATTCTCTCTCATCATTGATGTTTCTATCTCTCTCTCCCCTCTCCCTTCCTCTCTGAAATCAAAAAAATATATTTATTTAAAACAAAGAGACCCCGCAGAGCCCCCCAGGCCCCGCTGCCCTGTGAGGTTATAATAAAAAGATGGCCATCTATGAATGAGGAAGAGAGCCTTCACCAGACACCCAAACTGCCAGCACCCTGATTCCTGGACTCGTCAGCCTCCAGAACTGTGAGAATTACATTCTGTTGTTTACAGGGTCCCAGTCTGTGGTATTCTGCAACAGCGGTCCAAATGGACTAAGACAACCACTTGCTGGTAGAGTGAACTTGGGCAAATTCCTTCTCTTATTTCAACTTTCTAGGGCTGTTGTGAATTTAAACAAGATAATTCAGACAAAGCTCTTAGCACGGGGTGTGCTTTCAACAGTATTCAATAAATGTTAGCTACGAGGATGAGTGATGACAGGAGTCTGGGCGTGTCTTCTTCCCTCCAGAGGTACAGTTCTTATGGAAATTAATCATCTGACCTGATAACCTTGTAGGATCTCGATAAATATTCACGGAGTGGATGAAAGAACGCACGCGGATTCAGATTTCAACAGAGACAGCTCTCGTTTCTACGGAACTGAAATCTACGTCCTGGCTAAAATTACCATCCACTTTCATTCTTTGTCATAGTGAAGGGGTCAAGGGCACCGGTCGCAGCCCAACGGCCATGGTCAGCGAAGGCTCCGTTACTTACCAACTTGGTAACCTTGAACCAATTACTCAAACTCCAGGCTTCAGTTTCTTCTCCTGCAAAACCAAGGCAAAGCAAGGATTAATTAAGGAAGTCACAACAGACCTCAGCAGACTATAAGCCCCGGTATATCCTCTAGCCACCATTATTTTTCCCAATACCAAAGCCACAGCCGGGAAATGAGAAATACCAACTCCGAATTCCAACACTTCAGACCACAGAGTTCACAGAGCATGTTTCCCAAACATTTTTTTTTTCATTTAATGTGCACAACAGTCTTAGGTATTACAAATACAACACTGGAGATTCAGAGAAGTTGAGTAACTGGCTGAAGGTTGCACAGCAAGTGAAGAGCGAACGCCCAAACCAAACTCCTATGACTGAGGGACAGTCTGGCTGGACTGCTCTACCCCAGGGACAGAAGGAGGGGCCGGGAGTCTAAGCTAAAGGATGCTGGGACTCCGGGCTCCCGCAGCCTTTGGTCCCAGCAACATGCTCAGCTCCACTTGGCTGTGAACTGGTGTCAGTCATTCTACCCCTGAATCACTTCCTGTTCGGGCTTCTGCAGGGCAGAGGAAGGAAAACAAACCCGCACATCGCACCACCCTTGTCACTCCCCCATCTTCCAGGGAGATTTTGATGAGAAACTTATGAATCAAAGGGCGCTTTCATGGAAACCACAGGGAACACCCCATTCGAACCCACGCGCCGGCATTTAGCGTGAAGACAGGGGCAAGGCCGGCGGTGTCTAGAGACCCTCCCTGTTGCAGCGGAGAGAAACAGGGCGCCTTGGTGGCCCTCCCTTGGATGCACTCTTCAGCTGCCTTGTGCGCTCTCTTGGCTTTTCATGAGGTGTTGAAACTGCCAGAAGCCACTTAACCTGCCTCATTTTATTCACAAAAGACCTCGGGCCCTGCCTGTCTGTGTGTCATGGCAGAATGCCACCGCGGATCATCGCAACCACTTCTGCTGCTTCTGCCCCAGCACGTTATTTTCCGGTTTTCTTTTCTGTGGTTTAAAATTCCCTTTTAAATAATAATCACAGAACTGCTCAGTGGCCAGAGAAAGTGGGGATCCCATTTAACCATCATCAAAGCCAATGCGGGCAATACTCCCGCCCCTCCCCCCCCCCCCCCCCCGCATGGGTGTGTGCACACCACGCACACACAGATGCCCAGAAACATGGTTACGGTTCTCCTGACTCCTCCTGCTCTGAGGGATTTTTTTTTTAATATTTTATTGATTTTTTACAGAGAGGAAGGGAGAGAGATAGAGAGTCAGAAACATCGATGAGAGAGAAACATCGACCAGCTGCCTCCTGCACATCTCCTACTGGGGATGTGCCCAAAATCCAGGTACATGCCCTTGACCGGAATCGAACCCGGGACCCTTCAGTCCGCAGGCCGATGCTCCATCCACTGAGCCAAACCGGTTTCAGCTGAGGGATTTTTTTTTCTTCCTTTCTTTCTGATTCTTTGACCACATTCACAAAATTGAAAATGGGGAGAAGTTCCCTTAGGAAGAATTTTAGGACCTGGGGCCAAAGTTCTAGAAATGAGATTAAGTGCACCAGTTCACGCTCACAAAACTCTTTTAAGAGCACGAAGAGTAAGCTGGTCATGGCATCGCTTAGAGGTAGCCCCAGGGGACAGAGTGTAGCTCCCCTAGACCAGTGGTCGGCAAACTCATTAGTCAACAGAGCCAAATATCAACAGCACAACGATTGAAATTTCTTTTGAGAGCCAAATTTTTTAAACTGAAACTATATAGGTAGGTACATTGCTATTAACTTAATTAGGGTACTCCTAAGCCTTAGGAAGAGCCACACTCAAGGGGCCAAAGAGCCGCATGTGGCTCTCGAGCCGCAGTTTGCCGACCACAGCCCTAGAAGAGAAGTGGTCGTCTCCACCAAGGGTGACTTTCATTCACTTCTGCCACATAGGCAGAGAGACCTGGACTATGGCTCCGGAGGCTGGAGCCGATCTTGTCTCCTCTTTAGACTCCCACCAGGGGCTGCAGCCCCTGCTCGGTCTCTCAGAGCTCTGTGACCTTGGCGAGTTCTCCTCTCTGCGCCCCTGCAGCCCCTGCAGCCCCTGCTGCCAAATGAAGATACTCACTCATTGGAGAACGACCCTCAGAGCAGAAAGTGATTCAGGGGTAGAATGACTGACACCAGTTCACAGTCAAGTTGCACCTGTGCCAAGGAGCACCTGTGATGCGCCAAGCGCGTGGCCATGGAGAGAATTCCAGGAATGAAGCCATCCCAGCCACCCTGGAGCTCTCACCCATTAGTGGGGCAATTACAGGCAGACGAGCAATTACAATGGAGAATGAAAAAGTGATACAACGGAGGGGACACGTATTGGGCGGTCACAGGAAAGGGTCTTCAGTTACTTCTCTAGGGAGGTGATATCTCAGCTAAGCTCTACAAGACAAGTTAGAACCTGCCCCGCCAGGCAGGAGGGGTCCAAGGGAACCTGCAAAGGCCCACAGAGACGTGCCAACTCAACACTTCTCCCCACCGCTCTCCAGGTGACACCGGGGCTTTGTGTCCCTGAAAACAGACAACCCCCTCATTACACCAATGAAGAACCCCAAGTCCAAAAGAATGATAGGACTTGCCTAAGGTCTCTCAGCAAATGCGATATAATGTTTTTAAGAAGTCACGTTCTTCAGTGGAAGGCTATCTCGTCACCCTTACAGAAGCATTGTTTATTTTAGGGGGAAGTGCCTCGTGCTGGCAGGTCTAAGGCAGCTGGTCTCTATCTGACCACCAGGCAGGACCCAAAGTTCCCAGGGACGCAAATCTGTTTAGGAAGATGACCAGGAAGTTTTTTTAGGGACTGGATATGTTTTTGATGATGGATCCTTTTTTAGGTTAATTCTCTACTATGGGATCTAAGGCTCTAACAATTTTTCAAAGGAAAGTTGAGCTCCCCAAACCATTTGCTTCCTTCATGGTTTTTTTTAATGGTTTGATCTGAAACAACTTTACTACGACATCAAAGACGATTTTTAAAGAAGCCATTTCAATCTGTAACCCCTGCACCCAAAGAATTCTTCGCCGTTCCCTGTGTCCTATTAAATATGAAACGCTTTTAGGCACAGATCTGTACCCTGTGCATGTGTATTCCATTAAAAGGAACTACTTCCAGTGCAGATAGAGTTCTCCTTTCTGGAAAAATACAACACACACTCATATTGCAAGTCACTGACATGTTTCTGATAAATATCACAGCAAAACCCAGGCGACAAATGAAGTGCATCTGGAAATTCGGGGCCTGAGACCTGTAGAGCACCATTTTCTAGCCCCTTCGTTCTAGAATTCTACACTTCCCACATCCCTGTTCACAGGACACAGACAAGGAAA
>NW_005877786.1:0-8292 GCF_000147115.1 Myotis lucifugus | reverse complement strand
CCTGACCTGACCCTACACAACCAGCCCTGACCCTGCACAGCCTGACCCTACCCTGCACAGCCAGCCCTGACCCTGCACAGCCAGCCCTGACCCTGCACAGCCTGACCTGACCCTGCACAGCCAGCCCTGACCCTGCACAGCCTGACCTGACCCTACACAGCCAGACCTGACCCTGCACAGCCAGACAGAATAACCAGGCAAGGACCTTGAGAGGCCGCTTGCAACCAGGAGCTGGTCAGGCTCACTCCAGATGGGAGCACCAGAAAACTGACTCCCCCGGCACAGACCCCCTGAACTCTCAACTCAGCTTAGGTCTCAGGTGAGATGACGGGGATTGCTGAGGCTGCAGCTGGAACTCAAAAAGGAAAGTTCCTGGCAGAGCTGCAAAAGAGTCCAGGCCTCAGCCTGGGAACCCCCAGTCCAAGCAGCAAACGGGATCCCTGGTACTCACCCCAAGGAGTTCCCCGCTTGTGGCCCATCTGGGTCACCAGAATATGTAACTGGGCAACCAAGGGTCTGGGCTGCCTGTCACTACCTGAGCCAATTCAGCAGAGACAGGTCGAATCGTATGTGAGCATTTATTCCAATCCTGCCGGCAGCGTGGAGAGCAGCAGGTCAGCCACAGACATCTGCTCTGCCCACCATATGCCACTGCTTGTACTGGGTAGAGGGACACAGATCACGTGGGAAATGGGAATTACAGATATGAGAAAGTGGGCACGGAATAATCATTACCGGTTACAATCATGTGGGCTGGGGGCGGGGGTCACAGAGGGCAGGCACCCCGGGCACCCCAGGACCAGATTGCAGGTAATGGGGACTGGGGGGTGTAAAGGGCAGGTGCCTCCAGGACTATACTGTCTCAGCCCCGAGGCTGTAAATCTTTCCAGGACAACAGGCAGTTCTCGGGACAAGAAGATGGACTGCATTCCCATGTGAGCTCCCATGTCCCAGGGCATGCAACTCCCAGCCAGGTGAGAATGTGCTTTCTAATCAGAACAGAGCCATCATGGTTAACAGAGCATGATTATTATTTCTTACTAGAGGCCCTGTGCATGAAATTCATGCGGGGGTGGGGGGTCCTTCAGCCCAGCCTGCACCCTCTCCAATCTGGGACCCCCTCGAGGGACGTCTGACTGCCCATTTAGGCCCAATCCCTGTCGGATCAGGCCTAATGGGCAGTCGGACATCCCTCTCACAATCCAGGACTGCTGGCTCCCAACTGCTTGTCTGCCTGCCTGCCTGCCTGCCTGATTGCCCCTAACCTCTTCTGCCTGCCAGCCTGATGACCCCCTAACCACTCCCCTGCCAGCCTGATCGATGCCTAACTGCTCCCCTGCCCTCCCCTGCTGGCCCGATCACCCCTAACTTTCCTCCCTTGCCAGCCTGGTCTCCCCTAACTTCCCTCCCCTGCTGGCCCAATTTGCCCTAACTGCCCTCCCCTGCCAACCTGGTCGCCCCTAACTGTCCTCCCCTGGAGGCCAGGTCCCCCCCAACTGCCATCCCCTTCAGGCCTGGCTGCTCCCAACTGCCCTCCCCTGCTGGCCTGGTCCCTCCCAACTACCCTTCCCTGCAGGTCATCTTGTGGTGGCCATCTTGTGTGTTGGAGTGATGGTCAATTTGCATATCACCTCTTTATTAGATAGGATAATGGTGGTTGGTCCCCAATATTCTATTTCTGCCCCCAACACAGGCACCATCAGACCCCAGCAGTCTGCTCTCATTCCCACGTGTACCTCCCATCTGCTCCAAGCTCATCCACAGGAGCAGACGCCTCTCCCTTGCTGACTCTGCCTGTCCCAGAGCTGCCTGCTTCACCTTCTCTGCCTTCTTTGTCTATAGCTAATGTAAATCCTTTCAGAACGGCTTACCTCTCTCTTCCCCACCTGATGTACCAAAACATCCAAAACTTCGGGACTGCAGACATGTCATCTTTCCCACCTCACCTTGCTGCCAGGGTTTAGGCTCTAGGCCTTGCTGGTCTTTTGTTATCAATGCCTTAATAAACCCTTAAAAATACATTGGGCCCTATCTGGTTTGGCATACTGGATAGAGCGTTGGCCTGGGGACTGAAGGGTCCCAGGTTCAATTCCAGTCAAGGGCATGTACCTTGGTTGCAGGCACATCCCCAGTAGGGGGTGTGCAGGAGGCAGCTGATCGATGCTTCTCTCTCATCGATGTTTCTAACTCTCTATCCCTCTCCCTTCCTCTCTGTAAAAAATCAATAAAATTATTTTTAAAAAATACATTGGTTTGGAAGAGAGAGAGAGAGAGAGAGAGAGAGAGAGAGAGAGAGAGAGACATTGATTTATTGTTCCATTTATTTACACATCATTGGTTGTTTCTTGTATGTGCCCTGATGGGAGATGGAACCCGCAACCTTGGTGTATCAGGATGATGCTCTAACCAACTGAGCTACCCTGCCAGGGCTAAACCCTTTTTTTAAAAAAGGCTTTCAGTCCTGGCTGGGTGACTCAGAAGGTTGTAGGTTTGATCCCAGGTCAGGGCACATACCTAGGTTGCTGGTATGGTCTTGGGGGCCATACAGGAGTCAGTAGATCTCTCACATCAATGTCTCTCTCTCTCTCTCTTCCTTTCTCTCTTTAGAATCAATGAATATATCCTCAGGTGAGGATATCCTATATAATAAAAGCCTAATATGCTAAGTATCTGGTCGTCCAGTCGGCCATTCAACCAATCAAAGTGTAATATGCTAATGATATGCTAAGGCCGCTCAACTGCTCACTATGATGTGCACTGACCACCAAGGGGCAGACAGTCTACCAGTTGACCAGTTGCTATGATGTGCACTGACCACCAGGGGGCAGATGCTCCAACTGGTAGGTTACCTTGCTGCTGGGGTCCAGCTGATCAGGACTGAAAGAGGCAGGCTGGACATGCCCTGGAGCCCTTCCACAGTCCCTCCCCGGTTGGCCAACCCCCCACATCCCTCCTCAGTCCTGATCATGCACTGGTGGGGTTCCTCAGTCTGGCTTTCACCCTCTCACAATCCCGGCTGAGGGACACCTCCCACACCCCTCACAGCCCCCACACCCCTACTCCCCACCCCCAAGTGCATAAGTTTTGTGCACTGGGCCTCTAGTATATAATAAAGAGTTAATATGCAAATAAGCATCATGCCCTCACGCCCTCGTGCCCTCCCACCCTCATGCCAGAACTGCTCAGACACTCAACACTAGGGAGAGAGGAATGGGGACCAGCCAGGCACAAATGAGCTCATAAGAGAGGAATGGGGATCAGCCAGGCTGTGGCCTGGGAGAGATTCAAGCCGCCCGCCCCGCAGTCCTGGTCACCTGTGGCTGCAGCCCAGGTCCTGGGTGTTTGCAGCCAGCCAAAGGGAGGGAACCCCGGGTCCTGGTTGGGGGGGGGGGGGGGGCAAGGCAGAGGTTGTTAGGAGCAATCAGGCCAGCAGGGGAGCATTTAGAGGTGATCAGGAAAGCAGGCAGACATGGTTAGGGGCAATCAGGCAGGCAGGCAGGGAGGTTAGGGGTGATCAGGCAGGGAAGCAGGCGAGCAGTTAGGAGCCAGCAGCCCCAGATTGCAAGAGACAGTTGGACATCCCCCGAGGGGTCCCAGATTGGAGAGGGTGCAGGTCAGGCTGAGGGACTCCCTCCCATGCACTGGGCCTCTAATCTACACTAATAAAAGAAAAACATGGTAATTAGCGTACAACCGCTACCCTTCCCATTGGCTAATCAGCATATCCTTATGCAAATTAACTGTCAGCCAAGATGGCAGCGGGCAGCCATGCACTGAAGCGAGCAGGGAGGCTTGCTTGCTCCAGTGACTGCGGACTCCAACGTTCCCCGCCTGCCACTGCTGGCCTCTCAGGGGCAACTCTAAGCAACTATGTACTATGTTGCAAATAAGAAGCTAAACAAAACCACAGAAACCGGCTGTCAGTCAGCCAGGTTCAGCCAGCCGGCCGCAACATTGTATCGATGTTTTCAGCAGAGAGGCCTCAGAGCTAAAGCTGGCCCAGAATAAAAAAAAAGAAAAAAAGAAAAAAAGGAGCGGTTGGGAGCTTCAGTCACCCGCTTCCGGAAAACAGCCCTCAGCCCCTCACCCAGACTGGCCAGGCACCCCAGTGGGGACCCCCACCCTGATCCAGGACACCCTTCAGGGCAAACCAGCCAGCCCCCTACCCATGCACCAGGCCTCTATTCTATATAGTAAAAGGGTAATATGCCTCCCGGCACTGGGATCAGTGGAGCAGCGAGGCTCCCGGCACCTGGATCAGCGTGACAGGGGGCAGTGCCCAAACCCCCTGATCAGCCCTGCTCAGTGCCTGATAGGGGGGAACTCCCCAATCCCCTGATCGTCCTGCAGCTCTGTGTGTGACAGGGGGCGGGGCCACAACCTCTCTTTCTGCCCTGTTCTGTTCCTGACAGGGGTAGGCGCCCCAACCCCCTCATCAGCCCTGCTCTGTGCCTGATAGGGGGGAGCTCCCCAACCCCCTGATTGCCCTGCAGCTCTGTGTTTGATAGGGTGCGGCGCACCAACCCCCTGATCGGCCCTGCTCTGTGTGTGACAGGGTGCAGCGCCGCAACGCCCCCCCCTACCCCTATGGGTCCTGCTCTGTGTGTGACAGGGTAGAGCCATAACCTCTCCATCGGCCCTGCCCTGAGTGTGACAGTGGCGGTGCCCCAAACCCCTGATCAGCCCTGCTCTGTGGGTGATAGAGGGTGGCGCCCCAACCCCCCTCCACGGGCCTTGCTCTGTGTGTGACAGGGGAGAGCCATAACCTCCCCATTGCCCCTGCCCTGAGTGTGACAGGGTGCAGCACCCCAACCCCCTGATCCGCCCTCCTCTGTGAGTGACAGGGGGTGGCGCCGCAACCTCCCCATCGACCCTGCCTTGAGTGTGACAGGGGGCGGTGCCCCAAGCCTCCATCGGCTCTACCCTGAGCATGACTGAGGGTGGCATCGCAACCTCCCGATCCGCCCTGCTCTGTGCATGACAGGACGGTGCCCCAACTCCCCAATCGGCCCTGCTCTGAGCCTGACCAGGGGCTGCACCTAGGGATTGGGCCTGCCCTCTGCCACCTGGGAGCAGGCCTAAGCCAGCAGGTCGTTATCTCCCGAGGGGTCCCAGACTGCGAGAGGGCACAGGCGGGGCTGGGGGACCCCCCCCCCCGAATGCACAAATTTTTGTGCACCGGGCCTCTAGTCTACACTAATAAAAGAGAAACATGGTAATTAGCGTACGACTGCTACCCTTTTCATTGGCTAATCAGTGAGTATATGCAAATTAACTGTCAGCCAAGATGGCGGCCGGCGGCCAGGCACTGAAGGGAGCACGAGGCTTGCTTGCTGCGGACTCCAACGTTCCCCACCTCACTTGCCGGCCTCTCAGCTGCAAGTCTAAGCAACTATGTACTATGTTGCAAATAAGAAGATAAACAAAACCCCAGAAACCAGCTGGACTGAAAGCCAGCCGGACCGAAATATTGTATCGATGTTTTCAGCAGCTAGGCCTCAGAGCTAAAGCTGGCCCAGAATAAAAAAAAGAAAAGAAAAAAAGGAGCGGTTGGAAGCTTTAGTCACTTGCCAGCCGGAAAACAGCCCTCAGCCCCTCACCCAGACTGGCCAGGCACCCCTGTGGGGACCCCCACCCTGATCCAGGACACTCTTCAGGGCAAACCAGCCAGCCCCTACCCATGCACCAGGCCTCTATTCTATATAGTAAAAAGGTAATATGCCTCCTGGCACCGGGATCAGCAGAGCAACGAGGCTCCCGGCACGGGGATCAGCGTGACAGGGGGCAGCGCCCAAACCCCCTGATCGCCCTGCGGCTCTGTGTGTGACAGGGGGTGGGGCCACAACCTCCCTATCCGCCCTGCTCTGTTCGTGACAGGGGAAGGCACCCCAACCCCCTCATCAGCCCTGCTCTGTGCCTTATAGGGGGGAGCTCCCAATCCCCTGATTGCCCTGCGGCTCTGTGTTTGACAGGGTGCGGCGCACCAACCCCCTGATCGGCCCTGCTCTGTGTGTGACAGGGTAGAGCCATAACCTCTCCATCGGCCCTGCCCCGAGTGTGACAGTGGTGGTGCCCCAAACCCCTGATCGGCCCTGCTCTGTGGGTGATAGAGGGTGGCGCCCCAACCCCCCTCCACGGGCCTTGCTCTGTGTGTGACAGGTTAGAGCCATAACCTCCCCATTGGCCCTGCCCTGAGTGTGACAGAGTGCAGCGCCCCAACCCCCTGATCTGCCCTGCTCTGTGTGTGACATGGGGTGGTGCCCCAACTCCCCTATTGGCCCTACTCTGTGAGTGACAGGGGGGAGGGTGAAGGCCAGACTGAGGGGCCCCTTCCCCCCCCCACCCCAGTGCACGAATTTTGTGCACCGGGCTACTAGTCTATATATAAAAGCCTAAGCAACTGTCCAACCAGTGCTATGACACATAATGACCACCAGGGGGCAGATGCTTAAAACAGGAGCTGCCAAGCGACAGCAACTTTGCAGAGTGCCCTCTCACACTCCGGGACCACTTGGGGGATGTGCCAGTCAGGCCGAGGGACCCCACCTGCCAGAGGGACCCCGCTCACTCCACAGACCTCCTTCAAGCCCTCCCCAGGTGTGGCCGGCTGGGGAGGGACTGTGGGAGGTTGGCTCCATGGTACGTCCAGCCCCTCTCACCCAGCCCCGCCCCATCAGCCACCTTCTAATTAATTCCCTTTCAATGTGCACAAATCCATGCACCGGGCCACTAGTTTCAAAATAAAAAGCTGCCTAGCTGGTTTGGTTCGGTGGATAGAGCATCGGCCTGTGGCCTGAAGGGTCCCAGGTTTGATTCCAGTCAAGGGCACATGCCCAGGTTGTGGGCTGCATCCCCAGTGGGGGGCGTGCAGGAGGCAGTCCATCAATGATTCTCATCATTGATATTTCTCTCTCTCACTCCCTCTCCTTTCCTCTCTGAAATCAATAAAAATATATTTAAAATAAAAAGCTTTTTTATGTGGTGCATTCCTCGGCAGAGGAAATTGCTCAGGGTGCCCCAGGCTGCAGAGGGTGCTTGCTGCCACACCTGTGCCAGTCACCTGACTCAGCCCTGTGCCAGCAGAGGAAGGCCAGACATGCTGAGCCCAACAGCCAGGGCTTACTCAAGAAGGTGAGTCAGGGCAGCAAATTCTCTTTTGTGATGTTATTTAGTCCGATTTTAAAGTCAATGACTGGTGCCTGACTGGTGCGGCTCACTTGGCTGAGCGCTGTCCCTGCACCTAATGCGTCACTGATTCCTCAATTCCTGGTCAGGGCACATGCAGGATCCCCGGTAGGGGGCATGCAGGAGGCAAGGAGCAGATGTTCTCTCTCACATCTTGTTTCCCTCCCTCTCTCTCTCCCCCCGCCCCCCATCTCCCTTCCTCTCTCTCTAAAAAAAATCAATACAACATATTTTAAAAATAAATAGTCAATGACCAGCCTTGCCTCCCAGGGACTCTGCAGTAGAGGAAGGGAGACATGGGGAGGGGAAAGACCAAACGCAGTGTTTGCTCTGACTAATCCAGACGGCAAAACTGAGGGCGGTTTTGTACTTTCCCCAAAGCAGCCCACACCTCCCTCCTCCCCCCAAAGGGGAGAAGCCCTATCAAGGGCCGGAGTGAGGCCCGGAAGCCCCCTGGGTCCTCTGTCCAGGGTGGTCTTTTCAAGTTATGCCAAGTTGCAGGTTCTCTGAGAAGCATCTGGAGTGACCCCCAGAAACAAGCACCTCCCCTGGGAGAGGCGCAGGAGAGCCCCATCACACCCTGCCTCTCCGCCCTGCGGCACGGGCGCCACCTTGCAGTCCCCACCTCGGGAAGGCAGAGGCCACCTCAGCAGAAGGGCTGGGACTGTCCCCTGTTGTCCCCTCCCTCACCTGCCCTCCAGCCACTCTGTCCTGGGGGGGCAGGGGTTGCCAGGGATGGAAGGCCCCTCCCTCATCCCCTCAATGTCCCTCCTCCCTCCCCCCATCACTTGGGTGTCCAGGACATTGTGCGACTCAGGAAGCAACTCAGCTGCGAGGCCTGCAGCGGCCAAGACGGCGGAGGAAGGGGCTGTGGCGCAGGAGGTGGCTCCGGGCAGGGAGGGCTGAGGGCTGCTGGGCTCTGGAATGCAGCCCCCTTCGCTGCTGCTGCTGTGGCTGCTGGGCTCCTGGGCTGTGAAGACCGGAGGTGAGGACCAGGGGTGCAGTACCGGGTGGAAGAGGGGGGCCCACCGTCCTGACTGAGAGCTTTGGCAGGTTGGGGCGAAGGGCTGAGCCTCGAGCTTTGAGGCGACACTGGGTGGAGGGAGC
>NW_005877785.1:0-8293 GCF_000147115.1 Myotis lucifugus | reverse complement strand
AATTCATGCAAGGGGCTCAGCCCTCGCAGCCCTGGCTGCCTTGGTCAGCCTTGCAGCCTTGGCCGCCTTCACAGCCCCAGCTTCATCCAGAAGTTCATCCAGACTGTCGTCCAGACAGTCATTCTGCTGTTCAATCTAATTAGCATATTGGCTCTTTATTATATAGGATAGTATTCTTTTGTGTAAATGTACCATAGCTTTTTTTATCTACTCATCTGCTGATGGGCACTTGGGCTGTTTCCAGATCTTAGCTATTATAAATACTGCTTCTTTGAACATAGGGGTGCATATATCCTTTCTGATTGATGTTTCTGAATTCTTAGAATATATTTCCTGAAGTGGGATGGCAGGGTCAAATGGCAGCTTCATTTTTAATATTTTGAGGAAACTTTATACTGTTTTGCACCAGTCTGCATTCCCACCAGCAGTATACTAGGGTTCCATTTTCCCACATCCTTGCCAGCACCTGTAGTTTGTTGATTTATTGATGAGAGCTATTCTGGCAGGTGTGAGGTGATACCTAGTTGTAGTTATTTTTTTAAATATTTATTGTTGAGAGTATTACAGATGTCCCACCTTTTTCCCTCCATTGCCTCTCTCCACCCGGTTCCCACTATGCTCCAAGCCTTCACCGCCCCCTATTGTCTGTGTCCATGGGCAATGCCTGTATGCATATAAGTTTTTTGGTTAATCTCTTCCCACCCTCCCTCCCCCATTTTCTCTGAGATTTGTCAGTCTTTCCCCTGTTTCTATGCCTCTGGATCTGAGGGGAATATAAGACAATGGGGAGAGGGGGTGGGCGCTAGCAATCTGAATCTCTGCCAATAACCAGTATTCTGGCCGAACATTCTTGTTAGCCTATAATTAAGTCACTGCCCCTTCCTTAGGCAATAATCTGTTTTCCTAAATACTCCCAGTTTACAAGGGCCACAAACCAAGAATTTAATAGCTTAGCCAGAGGGGAGGTCACTGGCGCCACCCAGGCCAGGCCTTTAGTTGTAATCTTACTTCCCCATTCTAACTGACTTAGTAGGGTTTCAAAAGCCCACCACAGAAGCCCGGAAGTTAGGAAACAAAGAAACTAAGGGGATAAAAGGAAAGCTTCCTCCATATTCATCACTCAGGCTTTGGAAACTGACTCCCTTGAGTCACTGTACTAGTACATCTGCAAATAAAGAGTTTTTCCTGAATCTTCTGAGTACCCGTTGTGTGTTTTCTGTTCTCCTGGTAAATTCTGCAACAGATCTACTTTATTCAACAGTTTATTTTGTTCATTAGATTCCATCTCACATATGAATGAGAGCATGTGATATTTGTCTTTCTATGACTAGCTTATTTCACTTAGCATAAAAATCTTCAGGTCTGCCAGAACCGGTTTGGCTCAGTGGATAGAGCGTCGGCCTGCGGACTCAAGGGTCCTGGGTTTGATTCCGGTCAAGGGCATGTACCTTGGTTGCGGTCACATCCCCAGTGGGGGGCGTGTAGGAGGCAGCTGATCGATGTTTCTCTCTCATCGATGGATGTTTCTGGCTCTCTATTCCTCTCCCTTCCTCTCTGTAAAAAATCAATAAAATATATTAAAAAAAAATCTTCAGGTCCTTCTGTGCTGTCACAAAGGGTAAGATGATTAGTGAAGTTAAGCATTTTTTTCACAGGCTATTAGCCATCTGTATGTTCTCTTTGGAGAAGTATCTATACAGGTCCTTTGCCTGTTTTAAATTCGATTGTCTTCCTGGTGTTGAGTGTATGAGTTTTTTTGTTTGTTTTCTTTTTAATAAAATCCAACAACTTTTATTGTTTAAAGTATTACATGTCTCCTTCCCCCTCCCATACCCCCAACCCCCCCATTAACCCCCTGGCCACTCCCTCCCCCACGGCAAGCCCCAAGGCCCCAGTGTCTGTGTCCATTGGTCATGCTAATATGCATGCATACAAGTCCTTTGGTTGATCTCTAAACCCCCCATCCCCTGCCTTCTCCCTGAGGTTGGATGGTGTGCTCAGTGCCACCTTGTCTCTGGATCCATTTTTGTTCATCAGCTTATGTTGATCATTATATCTCACATATGAGTGAGATCATGTGATATTTATCTTTCTCCGACTGGCTTATTTTGCTTAGTATAATGCTCTTCAGGTCCATCCAAGCTGTTGCAAATGGTAAAAGTTCCTTCTTTTTATGGCAGCATAGTGTTCCATTGTATAGATGTACCACAGTTTTCTAATCAACTCATCTGCTGATGGGCACTTAGGCTGTTTCCAAATCTTAGCTATTGTAAATTGTGCTGCTATGAACATAGGGGTGCATATATCCTTTCTGATTGGTGTTTCTGGTTTCTTGGCATATAGTCCTAAAATGCGATTACTGGGTCAAATGGGAGTTCCATTTTTAACTTTTTGAGGAAACTCCATACTGTTTTTCACAGTGGCTGCACCAGTCTGCATTCCCACCAGCAATGCATGAGGGTTCCTTTTTCTCTGCATCCTCGCCAGTACTTGTCATTTGTTGATTTTTTGACGATAGCCATTCTGACAGGTGTGAGATGGTACCTCATTGTTTTGATTTGCATCTCTCGGGTGATTAGTGACTTTGAGCATGTTTTCATATGTCTCTTGGCTTTCTGAATGTCCTCTTTCGAGGAGTGTCTACTTAGGTCCTTTGCCCATTGTATGAGTTCTTTATATATTTTGGAAATTAGCCTTTATGAGATGCATCTTTATTGGCCAATCTGTTCTCCCATATAGTGGGTTCCCTTTTAATTTTGTTGATGGATTCTTTTGCTGTGCAGAAGCTTTTTACTTTGCTATAATCCCATTCATTTATTTTTCCTTTGTTTTTCTTGCCCTTGGGAATGTAAAAATACTGCTATGTGAGATACCTGAGATTTTATTGTCTATGTTTTCTACTTGTAGGATTTTTATAATTTCATGGCTTCCATTTAAGTCTTTTATTCATTTTGAGTTTATTCTTGTGTATGGTGTAAGTTGGTGGTCTAATTTAATTTTTTTTTGCATGTACCTGTCCAGTTTTCCCAACACCATTCACTGAAGAGACTATCTTTACTCCATTGTATGCTCTTACCTCTTCTTATTTATTGTTAATTGAGCATAATGGCCTGGGTCAATTTCTGGGATCTCTGTTCTGTTTCATTGGTCTATTTGTCTGTTCTTGTGCCAGTATCAGGTTGTTTTGATTACAATGGCTTTGTAGTATAGTTTGATATCTGGTATTTTGATAACTTTGTTCTTCTTTCTCAGGATTGCTGTGGCTATTTGGGGTCTTTATTGGTTCCACATTAAATTTTGGAATATTTGTTTTAGATCTGTGAAATATGTCATTGGTATTTTAATAGGGATTGTGTTGAATCTGTAGATTGCTTTGAGTAGTATGGACATTTTAATTCTTCTAATCCATGAATGCAGTACTTGAAAATAAATGAAAACCTGAATCCCAGTTCTGTCACTTACTAGTCTCTGTGAACTTTTATACTTATTGTTGAGTGTATTACAGATGCCCCACTTTTTTTGGAGAATATTATAGCCTTAGTATCTTCTGAGCCTTACTATCTTCTACTGCAAAATCCTATTTCTAGGTACCATAGGGTTGAAAGGAATAACTGAAATGAGGTATTCAAGTCACTCATATAGTTTTGATACACTATAGGCCCATAATACATACTGATATTAATTAATACTTACATTGATTAATATAGTTATCATCTTCCATAAAGACACATGTGGGAAAATATACCTCTGACATTGAAAAGAAAGATCACAAAACATTTTTTTAAAACAATCTGTATCCAATAAAACCAGGTTAAACCCAAATAGCAGACATACTTTATCTGGCATTCAGCATACATTAAGTCCCAAATTAAATATGTTCAGTCCCATTTATCCAAAGGTAAGAATGCAACAGTTGCCAATTATTGCAGACTGCACAGGGCTACTGTGGCATAGAGATGAGATTATTCTATTTTTCAAGGCAAATCATTTTGTTTCATTTATCAGACTTTTACCTCTATGTCAGTGACTTGGCTTGTATTTTAAGCGACTCATTTTGGGGGAAACCTGAAATCCAAATACCTGAATGCATTGCAAGTATTGATAACTATTTTGATATGACTCCATGAAAATAAATGCAAGTTAAAGCTTCCAGGCATAACTTAATGATTTGGAGTTTGCATTTCATACAGAAAATAGATGGCATAAGGCATGATCATTAATAAGTCATCATGATTCATTTGGTTAGGATTTAGTTTTAAGTATTATTTCCAAATAAAAACATAAAAATATAGTTTTACACATGATTTAATTTGAAATCACATTATGTCATGTTTGCAATAGAAAATAGCTTATGAAGTCACACTATTTATCTGACTGTTTATGTCAGATATTACAGATATTAAGATTTTTCAGATGAGTAAGAAAAATTTTATTGGCAAGGAAAATATAAATAAGCAAGATCAATAGCCTGATGACCCCATGGATAAGAACTTTGGAACCTTAATGTTTATCCATTATTTTTCACAGGCTTCCATTTAAGTATGTGCCATGAATAGCAAGTTTACCTGCTTAGAATCTCTGAATAAAGCGTATTGACTGAGGAAACAAACAAACAAATAAAAAAAGAATTGAGAGTAAGCATGACAGACTGGTGTCCTCTTTTTCTAAGCATTAATCATTACAGCAAGCAATTTTTCAAAGTGAATAGTAGGGAATTATGAAGCCCTTAGATTCAACATTTTATTTATTTATTTATTTATTTATTTATTTATTTATTTATTTATTTTTATCAGCCATTATTTTATTGATATTGTCTTTTTTATTGTTTGGAGTGTTACAAATAGTAGACCATATGTCTCCTTTTCTCCCTATTGACCTCCCCCTGGCCTCCCCCACCCACCCAGCACATCCCCCCCCCCCCCCGCAGTGTCTGTGTCCATTGGTTATATTTATATGCATGCATACAGGTCCTTTGGTTGATCTCTTACCCTCCCCTTAACCCTCCCCTGCTTTTTCACCGAAGTTTGACGGTCTGTTTGATGCTTCTTTGTCTCTGTATCTATTTTTGTTCATCAGTTTATGATGTTCATGATATTCCACAAATGAGTGAGATCATGTGATGTTTATGACTGGCTTAAGTTCAACATTTTAAATTGGACTCAAGTTAGATTGTCCTGAGCATTCACTTTTTGGGTTAGTTAAAAAGATCAAATACAGTCATCTATAGAAAGAATTATTATATTATTATTATTTGTTAATCTTCACCTGAGGATATTTTTCCATTGAATATTAGAGAGTGAGGAAAGGAGTGAGGGAGAGAGAGAGACATTGATTGGTTGCCTTCCCCACATATCCCAACTGGGACTGGGGATCGAACCTGTGACCCTTCAGTGTGGAGGCCGACACTCTAAAAACTGAACACCACCAGCCAGGGGTGAAATGAATCTTAATTTATAATGTAGAGTCTCAGTATTCTGGTAAAATGCTTTAGAAAGAAATATTTAATCTGCTTTAGAGATACATCAAAATATTTGAATTGGTTACCAATTTTGTAAAGTAAATTTATCAAATAAAAGAATTTATAAATAATACATGGCACATTAATATTTTAAAATATCCACAGTCTCAATATTGAATATAATGTATTAGTAACCTGTAGGTGGAGAGGGTTCAGTGTCAAACTAGCCTTAATTTAGCTATCGATTCTTAAACAAATTTACTTATCTTTTTGGATCTCTATCTCTTTTCTGCTTTGTCCTCCTAATACTTATGTGGTTCCGACTAGGGTCACTTGGCTTCAAAAATGGCTTTCTGAAATATCTTATAAAAGGTACCATTTCTCTATCTCCATATGGCCCAGTAAGCTCCCAGCTTACTAGTATTTTCATGTGCTTCCGCTATTATTTTTTCCAGTCACCCTATTTTCTGTCAAACATCCCATTCATCTTCACATTTGCTATAGAGCTACATTTTCTGAAGTACTGATAAAGATACACAATGGTAGAGTTCTCAACCTTCCTAATGCCGAGACTCTTTAATACAGTTCCTCATGTTGTGACCCCCAATTTCATTGTTACAAATTGAACATAATTAAAGCATAGTGATTAATCACAAAAACAATATGCAATTATATATGTGTTTTCCGATGGTCTTAGGTGACCCCTGTGAAAGGGTCGTTCAACCCCCAAAGGGGTCGTGACCCACAGGTTGAGAACCGCTGCTTTAGAGGAAGGGTCTGAAAAAGAGGCATTTCAGAGGTTTGTTAACCTAGATGCACAGAAACAATGGACAGGGCTTACTTAAGACAAATATAAACCTTCCACTAAAAAGTTATAGGCCTGGGGCGTGACTACCCACCCTGACGTGCCCAGTTAGGAATTTATGATCATCTCATCCTGTGAAGCTACTTTCCATAGAACCTCTTTTTCATTCATGCGTCCTAAAGACACTGGCAGGATTAAAAAGTCAGTATTCACTAATTATTGCTGTTATTACTAGTAATAAATTTTAACTTGTATTAACTTTTTTAAAAAGCTTAAAAAAAAAAAAGATACACAATGGTAACACGTCTGTTTCTCTCTCTACATGCATATCTTGCATTTTCCCTAATTATCTCATAGTTACAACTTCTCCTGGGATTTCAACTGCTTGAATGGAGAGAGCATATGAGACTCAAGCATACCCCAGTTTGGGGATATCTTCTTATATAAATGTGATCTAATTTGTCTGTTACCACAGTACAAGTGAAATGTTAACCTAGACAAGCTGTAGAATATGTAAAAGTTGTATCACCCATTCTTATCTCTCAACCTCAAGTAATGGGAGACTTTTAAATAACCTTTCTCAAGAAGTAGTCATCTCAATGTTATCTGACTACATTTATATACTTTAAACAGCTGCATTCCATTTCCTGAGCCCGTGTGAACAAGGGCAAAACTAGCAGAAGCCACTCAGTACAGAGCAACAAGGATATAAGGACGCTTTGACCATGTATCTGCAAACTAAAAGAATTACTCCAGGGTTCATTACTTCACATCGTCATTGAACTCTTTAATTCCTAGTATGTACCCTAGTTTATATCCCATTTGGATTCTCTCTGCTCATTTTATTTATGCCGATGACTTGATCTACCAACAATTAGTTTCTATTTTTTTTTACAAGATGCTTCCTCTCATGCAAATACCCACAATTTCACATTTGAGCACAGCCCCATCACAACAATTCCTTCCAATTTACTTTAAAAAGTGATTTATCTTCTATCAACCATCCCCAAGCACTGGTCATTCTTCCCTTAAATTTCTGCCACACTCTGATTTTCCACCTTAGAAGGTTACAGGCATCTTTCTGACTTTCATCATCATCACTTCCAAAAGAGAATATGCAGGTATATTTTAAGACTTTCCTTTTACTCCTTGTTGCATCCCCAGTACGATGACAAGCTGAACCTTAACTAAATACTTAATAAAACCTAAATGAGTAAAGTGGTTCACCATCAAGTGGACTCAACTACTGGGCCAGTCTGGACTAGATTCCAAAGCTGCGCCATTTTCTTTCCCAGGTGCCTCAAGGACTCCACTTTTTACCTTTGTTTTAGATGCTTTCTCCACTTTTTCTGTATCTCTGGACACAGGAATTCAAATACAAAATCCTCTGCCATGCGGCAGGAGACCTGTTGCTGAATTTACCTGTCTTGACTGTGTTTCTGCTGACCCAATCTGAATGCCTGTTTACATTTCCCCTAACTTTAAACAATCAGAATCATGATTCATCATATTGCCAGGACCTGTTACTTATCAGTGGACTTTCCTTCAAGCATTTTAAATCCGGGTTCATCTTTTTGCCTATTGCATCACGCCAGCATCTGGTGCTTATGCTTCACCGGCTTTGCAAAACCTTCTACTTGCCAGGTACTTGAATGCTTTCTGTACGGCTGTCTTGGCTGTCTCACCAAAGAAAATTATCATTGTTTGAACTTTTATCTCCTCCTCATGCCACATGCTGCCTCAATTTACATATAACAAATTTTCTAAGAATATAGAATCTTACCCTTTAATATTGAAAATAATATTTTCAGATAAAAGTCTATGAGTAAGCAGCAATAATACAGAATAAAATTATAGACAGTTTTTGGTGGGATATTGTTTTATCTTGCTTGGGATATGATAGGTTAAAGTTCAACCTTTAACTTTTCTATCTCTCCAGCTTCCATAAGGTTAGTTAGCTCATACAGACACAATACATACACATTTTTACTTCAAAATGGAGACAAGAAGGCAGTTTTGTTAAATAAGTG
>NW_005877784.1:0-8294 GCF_000147115.1 Myotis lucifugus | reverse complement strand
AGCGGGTTCGGTCCCACCCGCCAGACCTGGCTCCCCCTCGGAAGGCCCGGATGAGGGTGGAGCGGGTTCGGTCCCACCCGCCAGCCCCAGGTCCCCCTCGGGAGGCCCGGATGAGGGTGGAGAGGGTTCGGTCCCACCCGCCAGCCCCGGGTCCCCCGAGGGAGGCCTGGATGAGGTCGGAGCGGGTGCAGAACATCGCGGTCCCACCCGCCAGCCCCGGGTCCCCCGCGGGAGGCCCGGATGAGGGTGGAGCGGGTTCGGTCCCACCCGCCAGCCCCAGGTCCCCCTCGGGAGGCCCGGATGAGGGTGGAGAGGGTTCGGTCCCCCGCCAGCCCGGGGTCCCCGCGGGAGGCCTGGATGAGGTCGGAGCGGGTGCAGAACATCGCGGTCCCACCCGCCAGCCCCGGGTTCTCTGCGGGAGGCCCAGATGAGGGCAGGGACCTCTGCCGCCAGCCCTGGATGGAGGGGAGCTGGCGGTAGGCACTGTCGGCCCGCCCCCAGTATGCAAATTAGCCGCCATCTTGGCTGGTGCTTAATTTGCATATCTCGCTAATTAGCCAATGGGAAGGGTAGCGGTTGTACGCCAATTACCATGTTTCTCTTTTATTAGTGTAGATATAAAAATTTAGAATGATACCTGGCATATAGAAATCTATATATAATGTTGCCTTACCAATTGTGTGTGATTGTATATACTGTATGTACTAGTGGCCTGGTGCATGAATTCATGCACATTGAAAGGAAATTAATTAGAAGAAATATTTTAATATTGCTAGTCGCCCTTTCTTTATAATAGAAGTGTCAACCAAATTCACAATGACAGATGGAAACACATGCATGAGATTGGTGCCAGTGAGAGCTTTATATATATATTGTGCATATGCAGTCAACTTAGCTTTTTATAGATATAGAATAAACTTGCTTAATTAGACCTGCTTTCTGGTGTAGCTAAACTTTTTCCAATCCAGTGAAGCACCCCAACTTCTCTTTCAGGTAATTGTCAGAAACACAGCAGTAAATATCAACATGAAGCAAATTATTGTTGTAGATCACACAGGGAGAACAAAGGGTAAACTATTTAACTGCAGCAGTGTTTGACTATATTCTGCACAGTGAGAAAACATGAAGTGATTTTCAAGGTCCACCATTTCTTACTTCTTTTCAGTGGGGTCAAGTTTCTAAGCTTTCTAAATCTCCATTTTCCAGCTAATGAAAAAAAAAAAGGATTCAAAGAGTTTCCTATCTACCTACTCTAAGACTTCTGTCAGGATGAAATGAGATGAGGCACGGGAAAATGCTTCACAGACATTTGGTTACAGTGTAAAATATTTCCACTTGGCTATAAAGCAAGTCGTGTTCCTGGGATGAAGAAATCCCAAGGAGGCTAGTTGCTAGGGAGAGGAAGCTGGGCATTGCTACATGATGTCATTACCTGGATGGACACTTAGCGTGTTAGCCTTTTATATATATAGACTAGAGGCTCGATGCATGAAATTTGTGCACAGGGGAGAGGGGTTCCTAAGCCCAGCCTGCACCCTCTCCAATCTGGGACCCCTCAGGGATGTCCGACTGCCGGTTTAGGCCCTGTGGGATGGGGCCTAAACCGGCAGTGGACATCCCTCTTGGAATCCTGGACTGCTGGCTCCTAACCGCTTGCTTGCTTATCAGCTTGATCGCGCCTAACCACTCCCCTGCGGGCCTAATGGCCCCCAAATTGCCCTCCCTGCCAGCCTGATCGCCCCTAATGCCTCTGCCTCACCCCCACCACCATTGGTTTTGGAAAGAAGTCCGACAGTCAGAAGATGTCCAGTCTCCTGGTCTAATTAGCATAGTTACCCTTTTATTAGTATAGATAAGGTATGTGGTAATTAATTAACTAGGCCCACGTGAGCTGGCTGGTAAGTGGCTGACCTGGTACTTAAACCAGTGCAATCTGGCACCATTGTTCAGGCTTTTAGCCATTATACCAGAGGTCCTCTCAGAAGAGGTACCAAATTTCAGTATGGATATTAAAAATATTTTATGTCATTAACTAGAGGCCCAGTGCATGGATTCATGCAATGGTGGGGTCCCTGGGCCTGGCCTGAACACTCTCACAATCCGGGACTCTGCAGGGGATGAAATACTTTATAAATAAAGAAATAAAAATACTTTAAGTCAAATTAAAAAATAAATGTTTTGTCTACATGCACATATTTTAAAATCATATCTAGTTACCCAAACGGCAAAAACAGTAGGAAGTTCTTGAACCAACATGTAAAAAGCACTAGTGTTTGCAATACAGTGGGACATAAGTACATTTTACAAATCTGCACATGACTTTTAGTCCTGGAGGACGCGGGTTAAGAGGGCTAGCTATCTTACTAGTACTTACTAATACTCAATTGAATTGAGTATTCAATTGTGGGTTTTGTAATGTTAAAAAATGATGTTAGTTTAGTTTAACAGGCACATCAAATGGGAGACTAACAGTGAATTGATAATAAATATTCCTTCCCTCCACTATGAACTTCCTTCCACATACATACACATGTGCTTCTGCATACATATCACCATCTTATGCAGCTCAGTTCATTTTATATATGTAATCAACATCATTGAATCTGAAAATCTAGCCCTATACAAACTCAGAGCATATATCTTTGTGTTCAAAACCACAATCGACAAATGATTCTAACCTTCATCACATTATTTTATCGGTAATTCATGGGTCTGTTTCACTATCATTAGTAGTGCTTAATTTTCTAATGTGTGATCATGAACATTGTGGAAATAGCTGTGCCTTATTTATATAGCTTAGGAAACTTTGATACATGAATACAATCCCTAGTACAAACTCTGATGAGGTTTTCTAGAGAAAAATGGATTTTTGAATAAGCATTAAACAGGAATAAAGAATACTAATAAGATAAAAATAAGTTGAAAGAGCCCAGGCTGATGTTGCTCAGTGGTTATAGTGTCAACCCTTGCATTAAAGGGTCTCTCTTTTGATTCCCAGTCAAGGGCACATACTTGGGTTTCAGGTTTGATCCCCAGACTTGAAGCCACAGACAGGAAGCAACCAGTCAATATCTCTCTCTCATATCTCTCTCTCTATCTCTCTCTCTCTCTCTCACTTCTCTCTCTCTCTCCCCCCTTCTCCCTCCCTCCCTTCCACTCTCAAAAGCAATGGAAAAAATATCCTCAAGTGAGGATTAACTAAATAAACTGGAAGATTTGTTCATTTCTTTCTTTCTAGTTTTGCTAGTTTTATAAATTATATCTATCAATATAAAATCAAATGTGCCAACATGTAACCTTATTTTTGTATAGTGATCTTAATATTTGTTTAGGACGCTATGTTAGTTCATTTAGGCTTCTCTGTAACAAAAGAGCACAACTAGGGGGCTGATAAACAACAGACATTTATTTCTCATAGTTTGGAGACTGGAGTTTCGACATCAGGTGTCAGCTCAGTTGGTTTCTGGTGAAGACCCTCTCGCAGGTTACTAACTTGTCCTTGTATCTTCACATGGCAGAAGAGGTTAGCGTGTTCTAAATGGTGTCTTTTATAAGGTAACTAATTCTATTCATGAGCGCTTCACCTTCAAGTTATTAAGGCTGAATTGGACTTTGAGTCTTGTCTACTTTACTGTGGCCTCTACCTTTATTAAGAGGCTCAGTGATGTTAAAAACACTGTATATATCTCTATATCTAGAGCAATGCAAAACCTATTGACTTCGACAAAGCTACCCTAATCTGGAGCAATGCATCTGTGCTTAGATCCTAAAAACCTATGTCCGAGTAGAAGTTATAATCAAGTACAAAACAATACATAGCACGATTGGTAGAATCCATTTCCTAGTAGCAACACACCATCAAATCTGCTAAGCAACTACAAAAAAAACCAACAGTTATACATTTAAAAATTGTATATGTGCCCTGGCCCAGTTGCTGGTTTGATTCTGGGTTGGAGGCTCCACCCCCAGTAGGAGACATGCAGGAGGCAGCCAGTAAGACATTCAGCTCTCACATCTCTCTCTCTCTCTCTCTCTCTCTCTCTCTTTCTCCCTCTCCCTTTATCCCTCTCTTAAAATCAATACAAAATCATTTTAAATATTATATATGTAAAAACGTTGGAAATCCACAGAAGCTGAGAGGATAGGTGGAATACTAATAAAGGAAGAACCTGATTTAGCTTGATTTGATATTCATTTCTTTAATGGCTATTTGCCAAGTTTTTTACTGGGATAAATATGAGTTTTGTTAAAAGCAGAAAGACTTTACTAAGAAAATGAAGAATCAGAATAATTTTTGAAGCCAGAGTGAGCTGACATGACATAATGGTTTTTTAGAATATTTTCGAATTTTTTGCCAATTTGCCTCCCTTGGATATTTGTTGACTACTTGTATAACACAGTGGACTGTGGGACTGGGGTGAAGATGTAAAGTACAATCTTTTACTAATCCTGAAGGTCTCGAGAGACGAATAATGCTAGGGAGAGGGTCCTCCCTCAGGACCTTTGTCAGATTTTGAACTTGGTTGAGATGAGACACAAAGGGACTTTGCTCAAGTTCTCTGAGAAACAGAACTTTCAGATCAGAGGATGCAGATATTTGCCAGGATCTCAATCAAAAGTTTGAACAAACCAAGCCCTAGGAAGTATTGCATTTGAAAGGCAGTAAAATCTCTGTTTTATTGTGCTCAGGAATAAAGTTCTCCTTTAAGATAATTGCATCTTCTCTATATGGCATACAATCATCTTATATAATAAAAGGATAATATGCAAATTGACCCTAAAGGCAGAACAACCAGAATGACCATTCAACCAGTCACTATGAGGCACACTGACCACATCTCGGTCCCTTTCCCCTGCAATCAGGCTCCAATCGCCCAATGGCAAATGGGGAACCAAGGGTGGGTGATGGTGGGGGGTGGGCCCAGCTGTGGGCAGCCTGGGAAGATGGCCCTGATCGCAGGCCAGGCTTAGGGACTGTACCTGTGCACGGATTTCATGCGTTGGGCCTCTAGTATCTTATAAGGCATGGAAACAGGTATTAAAAGGTAAATGATAATTGAACGAGAATAAAAAATATTGAAGTAGGTATAACAATAATGCAAATGTTGGAATTAGGATAAAAAGACTTTAACATAACAATGACCATACAAATGTAAGTAAAATAAAGGTAATAATAAATAAATGCTTGAAATGTAATTTCAATAGATAATGTAATTTATTAATATAAAAAATAAGAGAAACATTCTAAAACAGAAAAACTATAATTTTAAAAATTAAGGATTCCTTTGATAAGGATAAAAACAGATCAGGGGTAGTGAAACACAGAATTTTGAACTCAAAGGCAGGCAAGTTGAAATTACCTATCTGGAAGAATAGAGAGAAATATAATGAAAGAACACCCAGGAGAATGAGCCGTGTGGGATAAAGTCACATTGCCTAGAATATTTGCAAATAGAGGTATAGGAGAAGATGAGAAAGGTATCTGAGATGAAGGATGACATTCGGAAGTTTCCTAGGATGGCACTGCAGTACATTACCTGTGAGAGAGAGAGAAGTAGAATGAGTAAATGGGAAGGTTAAATTGGGATTCAGTTGTAGCATGGCCTCATCTAATTCCAAGAGGAGCATGGCCCTTCATAATTGTCCAGATTGAAAAAAAAGGAGCCAGACTCATTGAACAGCCATCGTGTACAGGCTGCACCTCCTTGACAAAGAAGGATCCCGTTGGCTGAGGATGGTTCCCACAAGATTAATCTGTAAGCTGTCTGCCAGCATCCAAACACGCCAAGCATCTGAGGGAATGAGAGTAAAGGATGGATTTGACCATCCATTCATAGGATGGACTATAGTCTACTCTTTGCAAGACACACTTTCAATATTTATTTGCTACTATGGCTGGGACTAGAAGAGGACACTTCCAGTGTCTTTCTTACTATGCTACCTTTTACATCCCAGGCCAAAGAATTAGTGCAAATTTTCTGCCAACTAACAAATAGATCCATTCAAAGATGAAGGAAATCATCACTCTATTGTCCAATGGTCAAATGGAGCCACTGTGCTTTAGATTTTGACTAGGAATCCATTCATTTTCTTTCCTGTACAATCTTCTCTGCCATCACCCACCAGCCAGTCTAACCAGCAAGTCACAGTGGCACCTCAAGTGCCCTGATATCAATAATATCGTGGCATTGTTCTTTCCCCTGCATTTTTCTACGTGAATGAATGGCCGTTGCTTCCTTTAGCGGACTGAGAAATCATTCTGGGATATCTATTCTTGGGAAATTCAAGGTCCATTCTCTTAGAGACTTTTCAACTTAGAGACCAGTCCAACTGTATGTACTTATTCCTTTTTGGTTTTTCCCAAGTGAAAAATCAAAGTGCTAATGAGAGGGAAACACCATTTTAGAATGCCTTTTACCAAATTACTGTTTTCATATAGAGAATACCTGCTTCTTTTGATGAGGGTCTTCCTCAGCCAACCTACAAAAGAAAATGGCTAAGTGCTTCCACACAATATTGAAACTGTCTTTCAATATCTTCTAAAGGTTAGCCCAATACTGAAAACCTTTTTCATATTTACTGTGAAATTCTTAATCATAATGGTATTAAATTATAAACCTCATGAGAACAGGGGTTGACTGTATCATATTTATGACTTTTTTCAAGTACCTGGCATAATGCCTGACAAGGAAATTTTCAATAAATATTTACTGAGTGAATAAAGGAATACATGAATGAATGAAGACAGCAAAACATCTGACTTAAATCACAGATTATTAAATGTGAATTTTACTTCAATTATATGATGTAAACTGAAGAAAATTTGTCTCCTGAAATTAATGAAAAGTATATCATAGTAATAAGTAGCAATGAACCCTTAAAATTGTTATGCCTGGTCTTCAAACATTTTTTATAAAAAATACTAAAATTAAAGAGGAAAACATTATATTTGTTAAAATAGGGAAAGAAAACAATTCGGCTCATATTGTCATAAGAGGAGAATTCTGTAATGGACAGTGAGGCATAAGGACCCTGGTTAAAAGAATGTTGTTGTTTTCCAAAAAGAAAATACCCCTGGACAGCTCTTTTGTTTAAATATTATGGCAGATCTCAAGGGAAACATATGGAAGGAAAATGTGAAGTACCTGAAGCTGACAGGACAATGGGGCTACACAATCTTAACAGTGTATGTTAGCAACGAATCTCATTGGAGAGCAGTTTCGGTTATTTCCTATCATCTATAAATGGTTACCTCAATGCTCACCTCTTCTCCAGAGGACCATCCTGGCTATTGCAGTGTATTAGATGCCATTCTTTACAGTTCAAATTCAATTTTTTTTCAATATGTTGAGATAATTTCAGAGAAGAGACCAATCAATTCTAGATGCATATTTAGCTAAGACTAGAATCAAATTTCCAAAACCAAATGAGTATAGAAAAGGTATTTTATTTTTTAATATATTTTTATTGATTTTTAGAGAGAGAGAGGAAGGGAGAGGGATAGAGAGATAAAAACATCGATGAAAGAGGAAGTCATCGATTGTCTGCCTCCTGCACGGCCCCCACTGGGGATCAAGCCTGCAACCTGGGCATGTGTCCTGACCAGGAATCGAACTGGTGACCTCTTGGTTCCTGAGTCAATGCTCAACCACTGAGCAACACCAGCCAGGCTAGAAAAGGTATTTTAATGTGAGCATTTAACCTGCTTACAAAATATTTAAAATTTAATATTCATAATATTAATGTAGCTTTGTCAGGATGTTTCAGAAATGTAAATGTTGATGGGCTTCAGGAACACATTTAACATTATACTACAAATGAAGTATTGCCCTGCTTTGTTTATATACCTATTGTATCAGACACATCCTATACCTTACAGCAAATCCATATGGCTCACTATCTTTAGTACATCTCTAGGATTGTGATAACATGTTTTTATAGGCTCTGGAGAGACTCATATAAACACACCTGATAGTACATGCCTCAGGTCCTTGATACTTTCAGTCCGGGGGCTGTATTGTTGAGTTCCCCATAGGAATCAACTTAGTGACCAACCATATGCAGTTCAGAAGTACTTATGCCCACCAGGCAAAGACCATAGGGAGCACATTGATGGTTAAAGTTAGATTTAGTAGGTTCTAGTAGCAAAGAATGCTGAGAACAATGGAAAATCTATCTATATAAAAGCCTAAGTGACCATCACAACTGAACGGACAACCAAACAGGCTGCGTGGGACAACCAGGATGGCAGGAGGGTTAGTGAGGGACAACCAAACAACCGAGCAGCAGGTTAC